>NC_057804.1:653571994-653871994 GCF_018294505.1 Triticum aestivum
TTGAGCATCAAGATCTATATAGATAGATCAAGACGCTTGATAAGATTTTTCAATGAGTACATACCTTGATAAATTTTTGAAATAGTTCAAAATGGAACAGTCAAAGAAGGAGTTCTTGCCTGTGTTACAAGGTGTGAAGTTGAGTAAGACTCAAGACCCGACCATTGCAGAAAATACAAAGAGAATGAAAAGTCATTCCCTATGCCTCAGTCATAGGTTCTATAAAGTATGCTATGCTATGAACCAGACCTATTGTATACCTTGCTCTGTGTTTGGCAAAGGAATACAATTTTGATCTAATAAGTAGATCACTGGACATGGGTCAAGAATATCCTTAGTGAGGACTAAGGAGATGTTTCTCGATTATGGAGGTGATAAAAGAGCCCGTCGTTAAAGTTACAATGATGCAAGCTTTTACACCAATCCAGATGACCCTAAGTCTCAATCTGGATACATATTGAAAGTGGGAGCAATTAGCTAGAGTAGCTCCGTGCAGAGCATTGTGGACATAGAATATTTGCGAAATACATACGGCTCTGAATATGACAGACCCGTTGACTAAGCTTCTCTCACGAGCAAAACATGATCATACCTTAGTACACTTTTGGGTGTTAATCACATAGCGATGTGAACTAGATCATTGACTCTAGTAAACCCTTTGGGCGTTGATCACATGACGATGTGAACTATGGGTATTAATCACATACAGATGTGAATATTGGTGTTAAATCACATGGTGATGTGAACTAGATTATTGACTCTAGTGCAAGTGGGAGACTGAAGGAAATATGCCCTAGAGGCAATAATAAAGTTATTATTTATTTCCTTATTTCATGATAAATGTTTATTATTCATGCTAGAATTGTATTAACCGGAAACATAATACATGTGTGAATACATAGACAAACATAGTGTCACTAGTATGCCTCTACTTGACTAGCTCGTGCATCAAAGATGGTTAAGATTCCTAGCCATGGACAAAAGAGTTGTCATTTGATTAACGGGATCACATCATTAGGAGAATGATGTGATTGACTTGACCCATTCCGTTAGCTTAGCACTTGATCGTTTAGTATGTTGCTATTGCTTTCTTCATGACTTATACATGTTCCTATGACTATGAGATTATGCAACTCCCGTTTACCGGAGGAACACTTTGTGTGCTACCAAACGTCACAACGTAACTGGATGATTATAAAGGAGCTCTACAGGTGTTTCTGAAGGTACATGTTGGGTTGGCGTATTTCGAGATTAGGATTTGTCACTCCGATTGTCGGAGAGGTATCTCTGGGCCCTCTCGGTAATACACATCACTTAAGCCTTGCAAGCATTGCAACTAATGAGTTAGTTGCGGGATGATGTATTACGGAACGAGTAAAGAGACTTGCCGGTAACGAGATTGAACTAGGTATTGAGATACCGACGATCAAATCTCGGGCAAGCAACATACCGATGACAAAGGGAACAACGTATGTTGTTATGCGGTTTGACCGATAAAGATCTTCGTAGAATATGTAGGAGCCAATATGGGCATCCAGGTCCCGCTATTGGTTATTGACCGAGAATAGTTCTAGGTCATGTCTACATAGTTCTCGAACCCGTAGGGTCCGCACGCTTAACGTTACGATGACAGTTTTATTATGAGTTTATAAGTTTTGATGTCCCGAAGGAGTTCGGAGTCCCGGATGAGATCGGGGACATGACGAGGAGTCTCGAAATGATCGAGACGTAAAGATCGATATATTGGACGACTATATTCGGAGTTCGGAAAGGTTCCGAGTGATTCGGGTATTTTCGGGGGTACCGGGGAGTTACGGGAATACGAAGAAGAAACAATGGGCCTCATGGGCCAAGTGGTGGAAGAGAGGAGGCAGGGCACGCGGCCCTCCTAGCCCAAACCGAATTGGACTAGGGGGTCGGCCCCCCTTTCCTCCTTTTCCTCCCTCTCCTTCCTTCTACTTCTCCTTCCCTTCCTTCCCCTCTCCTAGTTAGACTAGGAAAGGAGGGAGTCCTACTCCCGGTGGGAGTAGGACTCCTCCCTGGCGCGCCCTCCCTTGGCCGGCCGCCCCCTCCCCCTTGCTCCTTTATATACGGGGATAGGGGGCACCCCATGACACACAAGTTGATCTACGGATCGTTCCTTAGCCGTGTGCGGTGCCCCCCTCCACCATATTCCACCTCGGTCATATCGTCGCGGAGTTTAGGCGAAGCCCTGCGCCGGTAGAACATCATCATCGTCACCACACCGTCGTGTTGACGGAACTCATCCCCGAAGCTTTGCTGGATCGGAGCCCGGGGATCGTCATCGAGCTGAACGTGTGCTGAACTCGGAGGTGCCATACGTTCGGTGCTTGGATCGGTCGGATCGTGAAGACGTACGACTACATCAACCGCGTTGTCATAACGCTTCCGCTTACGGTCTACGAGGGTACATGGACAACACTCTCCCCTCTCGTTGCTATGTCATCACCATGATCTTGCGTGTACGTAGGATTTTTTTTGAAATTACTACGTTCCCCAACACGTTCATCTAGTCTCTAAATGCATATGAGTAGGGATGAAAACGGAATAGAAACAGATGGACCTACTTGCTACCACAATTTGTTTTAATTTGTGTGTGGAAGCGGAAATGAATACTAAAATGGATATTATGGGAAACAAACACGCACTAGTAGAAAACGGAGCTTTATTACCGGTTTGTAAGGGCCTTTAGTGCCGGTTCTGTGACCAGCACTAAAGGATGGAGACTAAAGCCCCCCCCCCTTTAGTACCGGTTCAGCATGAACCGCCACTAAAGGTCCACCACATGGCGTGAGCTCGCGTGAGCACGAACCGCCACTAAAGGTCCGCCACTAAGTTTTTTTTTGATTTTTTTTAAAATTTTGGGAAAATATTTTTTTTTCAATTTTCTTAATTATTTGATAATTTTTTCTCTAATCACCCCTCTTAACTACTCAAGTGTGGATCACTCATTCCAAATCGTCTAACTTCCCAGCCGGTCACCCATTCTCTCACTACTCCAGCCTGAGCATGCTTAACTTTGGAGTTCTATTCCCCCTAGTTTTCAAGTCTACACTTGTTGTTTTCCTGACAATAGTAAGTTGTCAACCCTATTAACCCTCAGGAGTTTAGCTTGAGCATTAGGTCACACGTTTCACCATTTGAATTTGAAACTATTATTCTAAAAAAACAATAATTTTTTAGTAACACTAATATTTCTTGAATAAGTAGTTTGACCATAGTTTGACCATAGTTTGACCATAGTTTGATCAAAATTCAAAAAACTTAAATAATTATTTAGTAACACTTATATTCTTGAATAATTATTTAGTAACACTAATATTTCTTGAATAAGTAGTTTGACCACAGAACCCCCCAAAATTCAAAAAAACTGAAATTTGAGCATATCTTTTTTTCCTTTTAGAATTTGACAATTCTAAAAATTTGCAAACAGGCCTACGGCTGTCAAAATTGGATGCGGGATTTCATGCTGATTTTTTGATATATTATGCTTTTTTCGACATTGTATGCAAAAGATATGGCCGTTTTACTTTTTCATAACACTTTTTTTGCAAAACATGCCCAAATTTAAGTTTTCTAAATTTCCTAACTAATAGATGTAGTAACATAACTACATCTTGAAGGATTTTAATTTTTGAAGTTTTAATCATTTTCTTTTGCTTTTTACAAAGCTGAAAAGGCGATCGGGGGGGGGGGGGGGTAGAGTTTGAAAATTGCCCTATAGTCCCGGTTTGTGTCTCCAACCGGGACTATAGGTTAGACCCCTTTAGTGCCGGTCCGTGGCACGAACCGATACTAAAGGTTAGCCCTTTAGTACCGGTTTGTGCCACAAACCGGGACTAAATGGGCTCGTGGGGACCCGATTTGATGCCAGCCTACCACCACCCCTTTAGTACCGGTTCGTGGCACGAACCGGTACTAAAGGTTCAACACGAACCGGCACTAATGCATAGTAGTTCGAACCGGGACTAATGGTACCATTAGTCGGGCCAAAATCGAATTGGGACTAATGTGTCTCACATAAGGTCCTTTTTCTACTAGTGACGGAGTGAATATGACGCAGACACGACAACGAAAGCATGTGTTCACCGAAACTTAAAAATCCCTTGATCCATAGGGGAAAACACAAACAACCCAACTTATTTAACTCAACTTATTTTACTGAGATGAGGATGGCCAGACGTAGTCCAGTAAGAAAGGGAGAACACCTCTTGCTGCAAGACGTGCGAGACAACCGACTAATGGAGACCAGACGGCCAAAAGTTGCAAGATCACAAAAATGAATGGTCTAGATGTTGATGGCCCGCGAAGGCAGGGATTAGCGTTAGTTTTAATGTCCTAAATGTGTCTGTATTTGTGTTTTCTATAAACATCTTGATAAGAGTATTTTAAAATGCGTGAGTATAAGAAATCTATTGTAATTATCTCCTTCCATTTAAGTATTAGTTATCCTAGTAATATTAGGTACATGTGCTTAGCATTATTTCTTCTAGGTCATCAAAGTGCTCTTTCTCCTTGTAACTATCTTGCCACATCATATTTTTTGTCCTTGGCAACCTTAACACTTCTACATGGTGGAGCACCAGAGAAGGCCTTAGAACCATGAGGTCCATATGGGTGGATGTCACCTAAGGTTGCTTGGGTACCAAGTATTTGGTTCATCCACTACGTGGGCTCTGGGTTGGTGTGTGCGTTGTTGCGATTTGTAAGTTCGAGCGGTGCCACCAGATCACGCTGTAAGGTGTCTCTTTGGTTGTTTAGGCGGTAGGGTCGACGGCTTGTTCGGGAACTCGACCGCAGGGTCGCCGTCTGTGTTGGTGTGGCTTGTAAAGTCGGAGCGGCGGCTCGGCGTCCTATGATAGGGTGTCATCCGTTGCTACTTGGACGACAAATTCATCGACTCGCTTGGAGCAGCCTCGGGGCTGGCGCGCGTGTGCGTGGATATGTATTGATTTTCGGCCAATTTTCCTTGTAAAGTGGTTATTTCACTTTCGTGCGAAAATATATAGGGTCTTTTGGTGTATCGATTCGACACTTGCTTGCCATGAAGATAAGTGTTTTTTCTTCTTGACTTTGAAAACATGTCTGAAAAATGATAAACTCCAAAAGTTATGAATTCTCAAAATTCGGTAACTCTTCTACAACAAACAAAGAGCTTCGGTTTCCTCGGGAAAAAAAAAAGAGTTCAGCATTCACATTCGCCGTCGTGAAGAGTCGATTTTCCTGAGCCGCTGTCCTCCGAGAAGCGAGGCGCCGCCGGCTGCATCTCCGTCGCCCGTCGCCGCCTAAACCAAGGTACCACCTGTCCACCTTTCCCGACTCACCACGGCGAGGGCGAGGTCACAACCGCCGGCTGCTACCCGGGTCGATTTTCCTACGCCAGATCGATGATATCCTCTCTCCAACTGCAGATCCACCAGATCTTACCTGTCCCCTGCCTGGGCTCTCCCGCTTCCGATCCATGGAGATGGAGGAGGCGGATAAAGGGGAGGTCTTCGAGAGGAACAACAAGTCGAGGCTGGATAGCCATCCGGGGGCGGCGGCGGGGACGGCCTGCCGGCTCACGGACGACCTCATCCTGGAGATCCTCTCCCGCATCCCGGCCAGATCCCTCCACCGCTTCAAGTGCGTCTCCGTGCGCTGGCGCGACCTCATCGCCGACCCCGCCAACCGCAAGAAGCTGCCCCAGACCCTCGCCGGCTTCCTCTACACGACCACCGCCGGCCGGAATCGCCACCACTTCGCCAGCGTCTCCCGCGGCGCAGCCCCGTTCGACCCTTCCCTCCCTTACCTGCAGCCTAGCAAGTACAAGGACATGGCTCAGGTGGACGCCTGCAATGGCCTCCTTCTCTACCTAAGCTCCAGCAAGAACATGGTGAACCCTTGGGCTTTGGCAGAGGACGATTTCCGTTTTGTTGTGTGCAATCCGGCCACTGGGAGGTGGGTGGAGCTGCCCCCTCAACCGCAGGCGCCGGCAGACAGATTTAGATATAACTGTATGGCAAGCCTAGCTTTTGATCCGGCAGTCTCGTCCCATTTCCACGTTTTTTGTTTTGAGGAGACCACTGTGGAAACGTACATGACAGGAGTGAACGTCTACTCGTCGCGAACAGGAGCCTGGAGTCGCGGAGATGGTGGGATTGTTGAGAAAGTGGCGCTGTTCTTCTATAGTAAGGGTGTCTTTGTCGGCGGTATGATGTACGTGATTGGCAACCCGAAGGGCATCAGCAACGAGCATGTGCTCCTGGGGATTGACATGCAAGGTAAAGTGCGGAGGACTATCCCTATGCCGTACGGTCGAAGATTTGGTACGATTGGATCGTCGCAGGGGTGCTTACTCTATGCTGTATCTTCCGTCGATGATAACAATAAAATCCTATATTCTGAGATAGAACTCTGGTGCCTCAAGGATTGTGACAGTAAAGAATTGGTTCTGAAGCATACTGCCAGCATCGATGAGCTTATGAGCATGACTGGGGAGAAGTACAGGGTGGTTGGGATTCATCCAGATTGCGACACCATTTTCCTGGTTTCACATGGAGGTGATACCTTGGTAGGGTACGATATGCAACATCAGAAAGTTGGTTGTATCATTAATCTTGAGAAGAATACACAACGATTTCTACCTTATGTTCCTCTGTTCTCAGAGTCATTAGCAGATGGAGATGGGTGGTAGTGTTACCTTCAAACCAGGCTTGTGCTTCCTCCAAGAATTGGCTCTTCTGCCGGCTGAAGTACCTGTTTGTGTACCTCTGAATCTGCTTGAATCATGCCGCTCAATTTGCTGGTGCTTACACTCCTGCTTGGTTGATTTTCGGTTCAGAGCAATGCCTGGTAAACCTAGCACAGGTTGTTACCCCTGTTCTTGTTTACCTAGCACAGGTTGTTGTTCTGGACATGTGTTAGTTCCATGTCGCTAAATTATACTGTAATCGCTCTTCCTTTCCATAACAATCAGTTATTATGGTTATCCTAAGTCCTATTGCAGATTTTGAACCTGGTAGTGTAGTGAAAGGGTCAATCAGACTGGTTACTAGTGCAAATGTCTAGTTGACATTATTCATTCAGTATTTTGATAAAACACTGCCTTTGAACAAGTTCTTTTTATGTATGTTTGTTGTAGCTAATGAATTCAGTAGAGCTTTGGATCTGTTAATCACAGAGAAATTGCATCAATGTCAATGAAATCAAATTGTAGTTCCTACTCTTGTACAAATAGCAGCATGCAGGTGAAAGAAATCAGTACACCAGAGTT
The DNA here is from genome assembly GCF_018294505.1 of Triticum aestivum. Classification (NCBI taxonomy): domain Eukaryota; kingdom Viridiplantae; phylum Streptophyta; class Magnoliopsida; order Poales; family Poaceae; genus Triticum; species Triticum aestivum. The sequence continues at coordinate 653,579,271 of NC_057804.1, forward strand.
TTGCTGACAGTGGTAACAACAGTTTTATATACATTCAGCTTCATACACGATATTAGTTTGTGAACTGGACTGAATGGCCACCAAAAATAAGATCTCTTGGCGTGGTTGATTGCTTTGGCTGTGTTGCCACCTTGTTTGAGTCGGCTCAATCAGGCGTTGTTTCTGTGTATGTTTGTGATGTGGCGATTCCTGATTCGTGAATGTTCTTTTTAGGACTCTGGAATGCCATTTTATTCGTAGAAAACCTCCGAGCTGCTCCAGAACTGATGATGTATTTATTTTAAAATTGGCATGGAATGAGTCAGACACGTGTAACAGTTTTATATTCGTACAGAGCCGGACATCCATTTGTCAGTCTGAACATTTGCCGCAATGAGCATAGGCTTGAATCCCAACTAGTATCATACATAATCTTTGTCTAGTGATTTTTGTTTTGTCCCTGTCTGTATAGATCATTCATAATCTTGATCTTGTGATTTTTGTTTTATCCCTACCTGTATAGATCATACATAATCTTGGACTAGAGATTTTTGTTTACCTGTATATCTTCAGTTCCTTGGATTGGATCCAAAGTATCCCGTATCCTTCTCTTTACAGATAGCATCGGTGAATTAATTAACCAAGAACAGAAGGTGTATTTCTGGAGACCTTCCCTACATGAAATGGCAGCAAAGATTCAACAAGAGTGGTAGCTACAGATTGGAAGCTGGGAAAACTGCTCGTCATATATATGTCAACCTTTTGCAGGAGGCAACAAAAAAGGCAGATGGGCACCTCTTTTCAGGTGCCTGGGAAGAACACGGCACACTCCAGGTACCACACAGCTGCCTTGAGAAAATAGTAGTACGGCAGAAAAATATCATTTGTTTTCAACTGAACTAGAGCTGTCAGTTGGCTGCCGTCAGGAGTTTCTTGTTTCATAAATGGCAGATTTCTGATCTCTGTGCAAAACAAGTTTTTTTTTTTTGATAGCCAATGGTGTTTAGTATGGGTCAAGAGCCTGTAGATTTTCTTATAAACTGTCTGTCTGGTATGGCTGTAATCCTGATGATTAATGTTGTGTTTGCCACGTTCTGATCATCTCGATCATGACTGGAGGTTCAGGAAGGAATGCTAAGATTCAGGCTGTGTCTGGTCTGGTACGTAGCACTCCCTCCGTCCCAAAATAAGTGTCTTTGATTTAGTACCACTTTGTACTAAAGTTGTACTAAATCAAAGACACTTATTTTGGTATGGAGGGAGTATCATGCTTGCTTACTTAACCTCATTATAAACCCGTAGGTGTTAAAATTTGCAGGTTAACATTTTAACCCTGTGTACATAAACTGGGATTGGACGGGAACTGATACAACTCTTCAAGCCTGAAAATGGATCTCTGTTCTCAGTTTTATTTTATTTTTTTACTTTTGGGGAGAATCTTGCCAAGTGAGAGCTTGTCCGATCTATTTGTTCCTGTATGTGAACAATTTTTTTCTTGAATTCTGCAATTGATGTTCTTCAGAATGGGGCTCAAGTCTAATAAATAATGGGAAGATGGAGTTCAAGCAGTTTTCGCTTGTGCAAACTGTGTGCCCCATCTAGGATGGAGCAATTTTGTATATTACTGTACCATATATCTGAACATTGCAATGTCACAAGCTTCTGACCAGGGAACAGCTCTGCCTTGCTTATCATTTGATGGAACACCTCCTTGTTTGGTTGATCATCATCAAGAGCAGGTCGAGCGCCAGGTGACCTCTCCAGTTTTAGCAGTCCTGAGAATTTCTGGAGTTACTTTTGGAGAAGAATTGATATGTTAAAACAGATGACGTTCATCCCTCGCTTAGTATTGCTGCGATCTCTTCTTTTCTTGTCACTGCTACCGTCTCCCGGCTGGGTTCAGTTTGAACATGGCCTGGAACTCAGAGATAAGCACGTCCCCATTTCCATTCAAGATTGCCGACAAAGCAGCTGAAGCAGACAGAACAAGAGAATGTTATGATCTATCCCCCTTTTTTCCTTGTATGTACATGCATGGTGGTGATACCTGTATAATTTGGTTTTGTGATGCAATGGATCATGGATCTTTGGGCTGCAATTCTAAATTTTCCGAGAAAGAATTCGGTAGTGGGGTTAATTTTAAGATGTGCAATGGGAAACCTTATCTTTATTCCCACATAGTGTTACTTGTGAGAGCAGGTACTCTGTTTATCTTTCGCTGGAACCGAAGATGAATGAAAGTAAAGTATATTTGGTTGAAACGAACACACGTGCCCCGATTGTTATATTGTTGGATGATTAGATTGTGTTGCTACACTGATTGAGCCGGTTCAGTCAGCATTGTTTCTATGTGTTTGGGATGTGATGATCTTGATTCTGGAACGAGAATAGGCAGTATGAGCTGAGAAGAGATGAATTAATCAAGATTGCCATTTTATTCCAAGAAAAGCTCGGAGCTGGTTGAGAACTGATGATGATTGCTTCAGATACGACGCTAACTCTAGTGTCGTACTAAAATTGTATGTGCTTTGTCGTAGGTTATATAATAGCACTTCTCTAAATTTATTATATTCTTTATCTTCACTTTTCCATAGAAAGTTATAGCCAGTATAAAAACAAAAGATAAATTAAATTTGTACTCCCTCCGTTCGGAATTACTTGTCATAAAAATGGATGTATCTACAATTAAAATACATCTAGATACATTCCTTTTTTGGACGAGTAATTCCGAACGGAGGGAGTATTTCTCATCTAATCACAAGCAACTACTGTTAATTATTATTTTTTAGAACGAAGACGCACGATGCGTCCGGCTTTAAATTAATAAAGCCCACCGACAGGCAGCATCCACAGAGTTCAATACAGGAGAAACTTCCTAAAGGATAAACATTTGACGAAACATTACTGGAATGTACATGCCTTCAGAAATTGATCGGTGATAAGCTCAGTAGATCGTGGTACATGTATGAATAAACCACCAACGGCAATCAGCAGGAGCCATCGGAGCATCTTCAGGTGCCAAGCTGAAATGATTAACGGAGATGCGCCGACGTCTCTGATCTGAATCCGATAGAGGGCAACTACTACTGGGGGAGCTCCTATACGGCGCTCCTTCGTGGAAGTGGCGCTCATGCAGCCACACACTTGGGGCAGCCCAACGTGCTCGCTCGCTCGGCAGTCGGCACGTCACTGTGGCTGGCCACTTCCTTCGCTTGTTCACTGTTGACTGGGTTCTGGGTTCACTTGGTCGCGGTCGACTATAGAGAAAAATTAGAATATCCTAAAACAATTCACAAATTTTAAGAAGTTTGTTGATTTTGAAAAAGTTCATGAATTTGATTTTTTTAGCATTTAAGAAAAAACAAAAAGAACAATAAAAAAGGAACAAGGAACAAGAAATAGAAGGAATATAACAATGAAGAAACCATCTGAAAAAAATGTCCAGCGAATCGGGAAAAACCGGTAAACCCGGGGGCTTTCTGCGAACTAAGAAAGAATAAAACGAAATGAAGAAGTATGAAGGCAGAACTAAGAAAGAATAAAACGAAATGAAGAAGTATGAAGGCACATGCGTTAGTTGTCCCTAGTGGTTAATGCGGTTTAGACTTAACGAATACTCCCTCCATTCGGAAATACTTATTTTTCGGATAGAGGGAGTAGATTGCAAGTTCGATTCACGGCAACGAACCTTTTTTTTGCGGTTTCATATAAAAAGAAAAGAAAAGGCGCAAATGGCCGGCCCAACATGAGGGGGTACCGGGGGGGGGGGGTGCACTTGTCTCCTAAATGCACAGTGACGAGCGACTGAAGCGCCAAATAGGAAATGCCACTGCCGGAAAGGCAAGGAGGCGCAAGACGACGACGTTAACAAAATTTAGGATAAGACACATAGCTAATTTATTTGCATCGCTAATCACCGCCACTTCCCTCATTATAGCATGCTAAAGCCGCCAAACTGTACGTGATGCTATTGGCGTGACTTCCCTCCAAATGATGTAGCCCGAGATAGCAAACTTTGATACCTTGGTTTTGTATTTGGTTGGATTGGTTCCGTTCGGTTTTGAACTCGGGTCTCGCCAAGATGATAGAATAGAATGCATCACCTTCGAGCTAAAAAAGAGAGTCTTCATATTAAAAAAGAGGACATGACAAATATATTATGCGATAGAACTTACTATGTGGAAAATGAAAAAACTTTTGGGAAGCAGACATATATTTGTGGGTGAGCTTTTTTAGCATATGGGATATTTCATGTTGAATTTTGTTTTAATGAGAGAGCAGTCTAGAAGGACCCTGCGACCTAGAAACTGCATTGATATTGAAACAACGGTACACTGTAGAAAGCAAAAGGACTCAAAATTAATCCTAATAGCAAACTGGTCATGCATTTTACAAAGAGGACCTCAACAACTAGACGAGGAACGTAATCGAGTCCCTGACATCTTCATGGTTATAGCCACGTCGTCGTTAGGGAGAGCGCCTCTTGAGACGGAGAAGCTTCAATGGCAGCATGCCATAGACGCCATGGAGAAGATGACTAGATGAGTTGCCTCCCTTTAGGCTCTTTGGTCGGGAGGAGGAAATAAGAAGGTGTAGGATCTTGAAGTATGTCTAGAGGGGGGGTGATTAGACTACTTGACCAAATAAAACTTAACCTTTTCCCAATTTTAGTCTTTGGCAGATTTTAGCAAACTTAGCACAAGTCAAGCAATCTTAACACAATTCAAGCAAGCATGCAAAGAGTATATGAGCAGCGGAAAATAAAGCATGCAACTTGCAAGAATGTAAAGGGAAGGGTTTGGAGATTTCAAACGCAATTTAGAGACACGGTGGTTTTTGAGCCGTGGTTCCGATAGGTGGTGCTATCGTACATCCACGTTGATGGAGACTTCAACCCACGAAGGGTAACGGCTGCGCGAGTCCACGGAGGGCTCCACCCAAGAATGATCCACGAAGAAGCAACCTTGTCTATCCCACCATGGCCGTCGCCCGCGAAGGACTTGCCTCACTAGCGGTAGATCTTCACGAAGTAGGCGATCTCCTTACCCTTACAAACTCCTTGGTTCAACTCCACAATTTTGTCGGAGGCTCCCAAGTGACACCTAGCCAATCTAGGAGACACCACTCTCCAAGAAGTAACAAATAGTGTGTTGATGATGAACTCCTTGCTCTTGTGCTTCAAATGATAGTCTCCCCAACACTCAACTCTCTCTCACAGGATTTGGATTTGGTGGAAAGAAGATTTGAATGGAAAGCAACTTGGGGAAGGCTAGAGATCAAGATTCATATGGTAGGAATGGAATATCTTGGTCTCAACACATGAGTAGGTGGTTCTCTCTCAGAAATGGTAAGTTGGAAGTGTAGGTTTGTTCTGATGGCTCTCTCCACGAATGAAGAGGAGGTGGAGGGATATATATAGCCTCCACACAAAATCTAACCATTACACATAATTTACCAATCTCGGTGGGACCGAATCAACAAACTCGGTCAGACCAATTTAGTAAACAATGTGACCGTTATGGTTTTCGGTGGGACCGACATGCTACTCGGTAGGACCGATATGGTTAGGGTTAGGGCATAACATAATCTCGGTGAGACCGATTACACAAACTCGGTGAGACCGACTTTGGTAATAAGCTAACCAGAGAGTTGGTCAGGTAAACTCGGTGGGACCGATTCGCTCTTTTTGGTGAGACCGAAATGTTACGAAAAGGAAACAGAGAGTTTACATTGCAATCTCGGTGGGACCGATCGCTCATCTCGGTGATACCAAAACGTTACGAAGGGAAACAGAGAGATTAAAATCCCATCTCGGTGAGACCGAGATCCCTATCGATGAGACCGATTTGCCTAGGGTTTGTGGCAGTGGCTATGACATCTGAACTCGGTGGCGCCGGATAGAAAGAATCGGTGGGGCCGAGTTGGACTTTAGGTTTAGGTCATGTGGATGTGGGAAAGTACTTGAGGGTTTTGGAGCATATCACTAAGCACTATGAAGCAAGAGACTCATTAAGCAACACCTCATCACTCCTTGATAGTATTGGCTTTTCCTATAGACTCAATGTGATCTTGGATCACTAAAATATAAAATGTAGAGTCTTGAGCTTGAAGCTTGAGCCAATCCTTTTATCCTTAGCATTTTGAGGGATCCACTTTTCTCATCCATGCCATGCCATTCATTGAGCTTTCCTCAAATATTTGTCTTGCAATAGTATTAGCTCAATGAGCTATATGTTGTTAGGAATTACGAAAACCACCTAGGGATAGTTGCACTTTCAATCTCCCCCCTTTTGGTAATTGATGACAACATATAGATCAAAGCTTCGACAAAAGATAATAAGATTGAAAAACATCGTCGCTTTGAGAAGTATGTGAAATGTGAGAGCTCCCCCTAAATTTGTGCATAGTTTAAGATTTGCTTTGGACTACAAATGCACATAGAGTTAGGTTCATGAGTTACTCTCCCATGTCACATACATCTTGGTGGAGCGCTAAAAAATGATAATATTCAAAATACATGCACTCATCACCAAGCAAAGTGAATGATCATATAGAGATAAAAAGGATAATGTCATTCAACAAGCATTAATGTAGCATATGATCAAACACACGATCATCATTGTATCACACATGCAATAAAGTATCTCAAGCAAGCGAAAGCAAATAAAGTTCAACCACAAAGACAAGAGAGAACAAAAACAAACACTCTCTATCGAAGCCTATGATCTATACATTTTTCTCCCCCTTTGGCAACAAGTTACCAAAAAGTTCCTAGAAAATGCATAGTACTATGTCGTCTCTCACGCTTGGTCTTGATGTGGTGGTGTAGATATGACTCCAAGGACGAAGGCATCAGTTGATGAAGTTGGAGCTGGTGGCACTGAAGCTGTAGCAGGTGCAGATGATGTTGCTCTTGTGTCTGTCACAGGCACAGTAGCTGATCTCTGAGCTCTAGGCACTCTAGCAAATGCCTCAGTGGTTGTCTTGCCCTTCCTCTCCCGCATGTCATCTTGGAGTTGCTCAACAACAGACTGGATCTCAGTTACTTTCACATCTAAGTCATAGAACTTCTGCTCCATGATCCTCTCTAGGCTCTCCTGGTTTTGAGTCAGGGTGGCCAACCCTTTCTCAATCCTTAGAGTGGATGCTATCAAGTAACCTAGCTGGTCTTGTTTGCTCTTCAGGAAGTACTCAGATGCCTCATCAATTGTTGGCATCTTGGCAGCCTTCTCAGTCCTTACCTTCTCCTTCTTTGCTTGTGCTTGCACTGAAGATGGTTCATTTTCATCCATAACCACTTGGTTGTCCTCAAAGTCTGGATAGATAGGCATGTGTTCCTTGTCCAACAAGTAAGTGCCAGTGCCCATATTGGAGTTAATCAACTCCTAGATCTGTGGGGCATACCCACAACTTCTCTTCTGGTCTGCAGCTGTCCTCTTGATAGTTTCAACTATGAGGCTCATGACCTTGAACTTTTGAGGCACATCAAATAAGTGTAGCAGATTGATAGCATGGCCTCTGATCATGTTATGATCACCTGACTTGGGCAAGAGTGTGTGCCTGAGGATCCAGTTGATGGTTGGCAGTCCTGACAGAAGGAAATGTACAGATCCAAACTTGTGAGTTTCAACAACATCATCTGGGATCTCCTTGTACATGTGTGCCATAGTGTTGTGATCCATCTTTTTCTTGGCATATACATCCAAGTCATCCTCTTTCTCCTTTGGTGCATTGATCAGATTGGCCCATTCTTCAATAGTAGACTGGTACCTTGTACCTTCAGACATCCAAACTATTCTGCCATCTGGATAGAAGTGTGTTGTGGAGTAGAATTGCATTATGAGCTCATCATTCCACTTTGTGATCTTTTGCCCAACAAAGTTATCCACTCCACAACCCTTGAAACTATCAAACACTCCTGGGTAGTGTTCCTCATTCTCCTTGATGTATTTCCAATCTACCCATCTCATACCACAGACTATTGGTTTCTTGTCCAGCAGCAGAGTCTCATAAAAGTCTTGTTGTCCCTTTGTATGGAACCTGCAGTCCACAACAGTTCTCCTCCTGACTGCATAAGGATCAGTCAACCTCCACTGTCTGAGTCCTGCATCCTTTCTCAGCTTCATGTTCTCAGCAACATGATGAGCATCATTATGATCTGGAATTTTAGGCTTCAACTTTCTCAGAACATGCTCTTCATCTCCTTCTTCTTCTGCAACAACTTCAGGCACTGGGGCCTTGTTCTTTTCAGTAGCTGGGATGTTCCTGGTATTCCTTTTTGGTGCAGACTTGGGCTTGGAAGCAGCCTTAGGTGCGACCTGATGGCATCTCCCATGAGCTTATGAGCTTTGGGAGCTGGAGCAGCAGCCTCTTATTCTTCCTCTTCCATCATGGAAGGCTTCCCAACAACCCTGGCCATGGTCTTCTTGACCCTTTCCTTCCTCTTCTTTTCAACCACTTCTGGCTCCTTGGGTTCTGATCTCTCAGTTTCCTGAGTTGATGCTCTGACTTTCAGCATAGGAGTCCTTTTGGTAGGGACTTTCCTGTTCAGACCTGGCTTGGTGGTTGCAGCAGTACCATACTCCTTCTTGAGCACTTTCCTGGAGGTGGCTTCATCCTCTTCTGCCACATAGTCTTCATCCTCAGAGTCTGAGGTTCTCTTCTTCCTGTTCCTGGTGGCAGCTTTGGGTAAGTTGCTTGGGGTGCTCCTGCTGCCATCATCTGAGGAACTGGAGGGACTAGTGCCCTCACTCATAGGAATATGCTCCTCTGACTTGTTCTGGCTGTCACTTTGATCAGACATGTTGCAAACACTGACTGCTGACCCTGTGAATAGATGTAGATGAGATAGAGAGGATAAGCATCACAAAATACAGAGGTTTTTGCAAAAGATTGAATTAAAAACTTAGTTTTAGTTTTCCACAGAAAGCATTTCGGATCAACCAATTTGTGAACTCGGTGATACCGAAGCAGCTTTAGGAACCTAAACTAGTGAACTCGGTCAGACCGAGTCACAGTTCAGTGGCACCGAGACTACTAGGGTTTCACAAAGTTCTGAACTCGGTCACACCGATTTGCAATTCTCGGCCAGATCGAGAATCACAAGTGCAATGGCCTTAGCCGAATCGGTGGTACCGAGTTCTACAACTCAATGGGTCCGAGATGGTTTCAGCGGAAACCTAACCCTAAATTTTCAATCCAAACCTAATTTACGGATAGTTTTGACTAGATGAGATAGTTTCAATCGTGGCAAGATTCATGACGAACACAATGTGCTAGGAATCAGATAGGGATAGCACAGTGATCAAGTCCATACCCTAGCTCGGCGATGGACTCGCTACGGCGGCAATGGCAGTGGAGATTCCCGTTGACGGCGGCGGAGACCAGCGGCGGGAGGCGGCTGGCGATGAGGAGAACGATCTGGAGACCCTGGAGGCAGAGTGGGCTGAGCGCGGGCGAAACTGTTCGGAGAGATTTCCAAACAATTTGCCCTTGGGTATATATAGCCCGACCGTGTCGGTGGCACCGAGATGCATTACTGCAAGCAGTTACTGCAACTTGGTGAGACCGAAATGTTCAAATCGGTTGCACCGAGATTGAAAACCTAGATCAACTTAGTGATCTCGGTATGACCAAAATGGAAGAATCGGTCAGACCGAAACGCACAAAGAAGTTTTGGAAGTTTAAGTCTATGAGGAATCGGGGACTCCGAGTGCTCCTCACACAGAGTGGTTCGAATCTGACTTGATCAAATTTTGTGATGTAGCATGAATAGAGTTTGAGACAAGAAAAGCATAGATAGCTAGAGAAGGTTCTTAAGCATTCTTGTCCATCCACTTGGCCAAAAGAAAAAGAAGCCAAACAAGCAAAACTACAAGTGGATGTCCACGAATGAGAAAAATATGCAACCAACATGCTCACACAATAAAATGACAAATGAAATATGTGGCAAAGCATGCACAACCAATTCTAGCATCTATCAAGCAATTGGCGATGACTAGGTCATCTATATATGAGTATATTGACTTAGGAGTCAAATGAGAACATTTGATCATAGGTCATACTCATCATTTAAGCTCAAGTGGGGTTACCACTTTTACATAATGCATTGATGTGTTCACACCATTAGAGTTGCTTTAGCTCAAATCTTAGAGTAAAGCTCCCCCTAGATGTGAGATCCCCCCTTTAGAGGGATGAACTAACCTTGGGTTTTGTCGATGATGACTTCATGTAGGTGTTGAAGATGTGGATGCTCAATGTTGATGTAGATCATTTGGAGCAATCCTTTGGAGTGAGTTGCACTTTCAATACCTACACGGGTTAGTCCCACAAGGAACAAACAAGGATATCCATAGACATAGAGTGATGCACACACAAGATGATGTCTATGAAAGCATTAGGTTACCTTGTCCCTTGTCTTACCAACAAGAGGGTTTGTGACTCCTTGAACAAGTGCAAGATGTGAAAGTTGATTGCACTTGTCCTTGCCAAAATGATATGAGTGAAGAATGTTGGCGGAGTCACCCTCAAGAACTCTCTAGTTCTTCCTCTTCGGGATCCACACCATGTTGATGGGAATCCTTGGAGTTGTAGTCGTACTTGATGAAGTAGAGCTTGACGTAGTCTTGGGAATCCACTTGACCAAGGCCTTGGGAGCTTCTTCAAATGCATCAATCTCCTCTTGAAGCTCATCCTTGCCTTTTTGCTTGTGGTCTTGTGGTGGAAGATCATCTTGAGCTTGTGTCCCTTTGAATGAAGTAGGATCATACTTCTCTTGTTGAGGAACAAACTTCGTCTTGGGGTATTGATCTTCCTCCCACTCAACTCCATCGGCATTGAACTTCCATTCAAAACCAACACCTTGGTTCTTCCGGTGCCTTCCTTTCTTGCGTACAATTTCCTCGAATTGCTTACTCCCAACAAGGCTCTTCTAAACACATTTCTCTATGATTCCCTTCAATAAACTATTTTCTTGCTCAAGTGTAACTTGGCTAAGAGAATCATTAGTGGAATCAAGAGAACTACTAGAAGCAACAATATTGGATTTAGCATGATGATTGTTACTACTAGAGGAAGAATCCTTCTTGTTTTTGTTACTAGACTTGACTTGAGGCATGTAAGTAGATAAGAGTAAACGCTTGGCAATGTAAGAAGAAGTTTTCTTGCGAAGATCATCATTGATTGCCTTTAAGAACTCATGCTCTTGCTCAAGGGTGAGCTTTTCTAAGCGTAACTTCTCATGAGTCGTTAAAAGTTCTTGATGATCCCCTAAGATAGTTTCATGAGCTAACTTGAGAGTGTTTAGTTCTTAAGTTAGGAGCTCAATCTTCTCCTTATCATCGTCATTCGTTTTATCTTGATTAGCATGATTAATTAACATTTCATCACTAGAGTTGTCAATAAGTAAATCATCATCACCTAGCAAGTCATCTTCATCACTATTGAAATCAACATACTCGGGGTGTGTTACCTTTGGGCCTTTAGCCATGAAGCATCTTCCAAGTCCTTCATTTGGTGAATCAAATATGTCGTAGGAGTTGGTTGACACAAGTGCTAGACCGGCAACACCTTCATCTTGAGTATGTTTGGAGTCAGAGTGATAGCTTCTCTTGGAGTGATGTTCAGAGTCGGAACCGGATACCCATTCACCAACATGAGCTTGATGTCTTCGTTTTGTGTAGCTCCTTGATGACTTATCCTTCCTTTCCGAATCCTTGCTTCTCCGGGGTGTTCTTCGTTCATAATGATCATCTCTACTCCTCTCTCTTGGCGGTGATTCTTCTCTTCTACTTCTCCTTTTAGGTGAATCTTCTCTTCTTTTGTAGGGAGCCGTACACTCATTGAAATAGTGTCCGGGTCTTCCACAGTTGTAGCAATTTCGCTCTCGACTGGAAGATCTTTTGTCACTGTAGGACCTTGATTTGGAACTTCTTTCCTTGCTTCTACTCTTGTAGAATTTGTTGAAGTTCTTCACCATTAGGCTCAATTCTTCGTTGAAGGTTTGTTTCTCACTTGATGATGTGGGAGCTTCACATGAGGCTTTGTAAGCACCACTTGACTTGTTGTGCAGCTCCTCCTTATCCTTGAGTGACATCTCATGAGCAACAATTCTTTCGATGACCTCCGTTGGCTTGAGATTCTTGTAGTTGGGCATCATTTGGAACAATGTGCACACGGTATCATATTTTCCATCCAAGGATCTTACGATCTTCTTGATGATGAATTTTTCGGTCATCTCTTCACTTCCTAAGCCAGCAATCTCATTTGTGATGAGAGCAAGCCTAGAGTACATTTCAGCGACGCCTTCACCATCCTTCATCTTGAACTTGTCAAGTTGACTTTGAATCACATCCAATTTGGATTCCTTGACGGAGTCAGTACCTTCATGCATATCGATCAAAGTGTCCCAAATTTCCTTTGCATTCTCAAGACGGCTGATTTTGTTGAATTCTTTGGGGCACAATCCGTTGAAGAGGATATCACAAGCTTGAGCGTTGTATTGCAACATCTTCAACTCTTCCGCGCTAGCTTCACGGTTTGGTTCTCTCCCATCAAAGAATTCACCTTGCAAGCCAATACGCACAATGGCCCAAACGGCGGGGTTATGTCCGAGAATATGCATTTTCATCTTATGCTTCCAACTAGCAAAATTAGTACCATCAAAGTAAGGACCTCTACGGTGGTAGTATCCCTCGCTAGGCGCCATACTCTCCTAGGTTGTGAAACCAAGGCTATGACCACCAAAACCTATGGAAATAAAAGCAAATGGAGACCAAAGCTCTGATACCACTTGTAGGATCTTGAAGTTGAAGGAAATATGCCCTAGAGGCAATAATAAAGTTACTATTTATTTCCTTATTTCATGATAAATGTTTATTATTCATGCTAGAATTGTATTAACCGGAAACATAATACATGGGTGAATACATAGACAAAGGTAGTGTCACTAGTATGCCTCTACTTGACTAGCTCGTTAATCAAAGATGGTTAAGTTTCCTAACCATAGACATGAGTTGTCATTTGATTAACGGGATCACATCATTAGGAGAATGATGTGATTGACTTGACCCATTCCGTTAGCTTAGCACTTGATCATTTAGTATGTTGATATTGCTTTCTTCATGACTTATACATGTTCCTATGACTATGAGATTATGCAACTCCCGTTTACCGGAGGAACACTTTGTGTGCTACCAAACCTCACAACGTAACTGGGTGATTATAAAGGTGCTCTACAGGTGTCTCCGAAGATCCTTGTTGGGTTGGCGTATTTCGAGATTAGGATTTGTCACTCCGATTGTCGGAGAGGTATCTCTGGGCCCACTCGGTAATGCACATCACTTAAAGCCTTGCAAGCATTGAAACTAATGAGTTAGTTGCGGAATGATGTATTACAGAACGAGTAAAGAGACTTGCCGGTAACGAGATTGAACTAGGTATTGAGATACCGACGATCGAATCTCGGGCAAGTAACATACTGATGACAAAGGGAACAATGTATGTTGTTATGCGGTTTGACCGATAAAGATCTTCGTAGAATATGTAGGAGCCAATATGAGCATCTAGGTTCCGCTATTGGTTATTGACCGGAAACGGTTCTCGGTCATGTCTACATAGTTCTCGAACCCGTAGGGTCCGCACGCTTAAGGTTTCGATGATAGTTATATTATGAGTTTATGAGTTTTGATGTACCAAAGTTTGTTCAGAGTCCCAAATGTGATTACGGACATGACGAGGAGTCTCGAAGTGGTCGAGACATGAAGATTGGTATATTGGACGACTATATTCAGACACCGGAATAAGTTTCGAAGGTTATCGGATATATACAGGAGTACCGGGGGGTTACCGGAACCCCCCGGGGGGTTAATGGGCCACTTGGGCCCAAAGTGGAGAAGAGGAGGGGCGGCCAGGGCAGGCCGCGTGCCCCCTCCCCCTCTAGTCTGAATTGGACAAGGAGGGGGCGCCCCCCCTTTCCTTCCTCCCCTCTCTCCCTTCCTTCCCCCTCTCCTACTTGGACAAGGAAAGGAGGGAGTCCTACTCCCGGTGGGAGTAGGACTCCCCTTGGCGCGCCTCCTCCCTGGCCGGACGCCCCCTCCCCCTTGCTCCTTTATATACGGGGGCAGGGGGCACCTCTAGACACAACAATTGATCATTGATCTCTTAGCCGTGTGTGGTGCCCCCCTCCACCATAGTCCTCCTCGATAATATTGTAGGGGTGCTTAGGCGAAGCCCTACAACGATAGAACATCAAGATCATCACCACGCCGTCGTGCTGACGGAACTCTCCCTCGACACTCGGCTGGATCAGAGTTCGAGGGACGTCATCGAGCTGAACGTGTGCTAGAACTCGGAGGTGCCGTAGTTCTGGTGCTTGATCGGTCGGGCCGTGAAGACATACGACTACATCAACCGCGTTGTTCTAACGCTTCCGCTTTCGGTCTACGAGGGTACGTGGACAACAATCTCCCCTCTCGTTGCTATGCATCACCATGATCTTGCGTGTGCGTAGGATTTTTTTTGAAATTACTACGTTCCCCAACAGTGGCATCAGAGCTAGGTTTTATGCGTTGATGTTATGTGCACGAGTAGAACACAAGTGAGTTGTGGGCGATACAAGTCATACTGCTTACCAGCATGTCATACTTTGGTTCGGCGGTATTGTTGGATGAAGCGGCCCGAACCGACATTACGCGTACGCTTACGCGAGACTGGTTCTACCGACGTGCTTTGCACACAGGTGGCTGGTGAGTGTCAGTTTCTCCAACTTTAGTTGAACCGAGTGTGGCTACGCCCGGTCCTTGAGAAGGTTAAAACATCACTAACTTGACGAACTATCGTTGTGGTTTTGATGCGTAGGTAAGAACGGTTTTTGCTCAGCCCGTAGCAGCCACGTAAAACTTGCAACAACAAAGTAGAGGACGTATAACTTGTTTTTGCAGGGCATGTTGTGATGTGATATGGTCGAGACGTGATGCTATATTTTATTGTATGATATGATCATGTTTTGTAACCGAGTTATCGGCAACTGGCAGGAGCCATATGGTTGTCGCTTTATTGTATGCAATGCAATCGCCCTGCAATTACTTTACTTTATCACTAAGCGGTAGCGATAGTCGTAGAAACAATAGGTGGCGAAACGACAACGATGCTACGATGGAGATCAAGGTGTCGCGCCGGTGACGATGGTGATCATGACGGTTCTTCGGAGATGGAGATCACAAGCACAAGATGATGATGGCCATATCATATCACTTATATTGATTGCATGTGATGTTTATCCTTTATGCATCTTATCTTGCTTTGACTGACGGTAGCATTATAAGATGATCTCTCACTAAATTTCAAGATAAAAGTGTTCTCCTTGAGTATGCACCATTGCCAAAGTTCGTTGTGCCCAGAAACCACGTGATGATCGGGTGTGATAAGCTCTACGTCCATCTACAACGGGTGCAAGCCAATTTTGCACACGCAGAATACTCAGGTTAAACTTGACGAGCCTAGCATATGCAGATATGGCCTCGGAACACTGAGACCAAAAGGTCGAGCGTGAATCATATAGTAGATATGATCAACATAATGATGTTCACCATTGAAAACTACTCCATTTCACGTGATGATCGGTTATGGTTTAGTTGATTTGGATCACGTGAACACTTAGATGATTAGAGGGATGTCTATCTAAGTGGGAGTTCTTAAGTAACATGATTAATTAAACTTAAATTTATCATGAACTTAGTCCTTGTAGTATTTTGCAAATTATGTTGTAGATCAATAGCTCGCGTTGTTGCTTTCATATGTTTATTTTGATATGTTCCTAGAGAAAACTGTGTTGAAAGATGTTAGTAGCAATGATGCGGATTGGATCCGTGATCTGAGGATTGTCCTTATTGCTGCAGAGAAGAATTATGTCCTTGATGCACCGCTAGGTGACAGACCTATTGCAGGAGTAGATGCAGACGTTATGAACATTTGGCTAGCTCAATATGATGACTACTTGATAGTTTTGTGCACCATGCTTTATGGCTTAGAACTGGGACTACAAAAACGTTTTTGAAACATCATGGAACATATAAGATGTTTCAAGAGATGAAATTGGTATTTCAGACTCATGCCCGTGTTAAGAGGTATGAGACCTCTGACAAATACTTCGCCTAAAAGATGGAGGAGAATTGCTCAACTAGTGAGCAAGTACTTAGATTGTCTGAGTACTACAATCGCTTGAATCAAGTGGGAGTTAATCTTCCAGATAAGATAGTGATTGGCAGAGTTCTCTAGTCACCATCACCAAGTTACTGGAACTTCATGATGAACTATAATGCAAGGGATGACGAAAACGATTCCCGAGCTCTTCGTGATGTTGCAATCGACAAAGGTAGAAATCAAGAAAAGAGTGTCAAGTGTTGATGATTGACAAGACCACTAGTTTCAAGAAAAGGGCATAGGAAAAGAAAGGGAACTTCAAGTAGAATGGCAAGCAAGTTGTCACTCCCGTGAAGAAGCCCAAAGTTGGACCAAAGCCTGAAACCGAGTGCTTCTACTGCAAAGGAAATGGTCACTGGAAGCGGAAATACCCTGAATATTTGGTGGATAAGAAGGATAGCAAACTGAACAAGGGTATATTTGATATACAGGTTATTGATGTGTACCTTACTAGTGTATATAGTAACCCCTGAGTATTTGATACTTGTTCGGTTGCTAAGATTAGTAACTCGAATTAGGAGTTACAGAATAAACAGAAACTAGTTGAGGGTGAAGTGACGATGTATGTTGGAAGTGGTTCCAAGATTGATATGATCATCATCGCACACTCCCTATACTTTCGGGATTAGTGTTGAACCTAAATAAATGTTATTTGGTGTTTGCGTTGAGCATGAATATGATTTGATCATGTTTATTGCAATACGATTATTCATTTAAAGTCAGAGAATAATTGTTATTCTGTTTACATGAATAAAGCCTTCGATGGTCATACACCCAATGAAAATAGTTTGTTGGATCTCGATCGTAGTGATACACATATTCATAATATTGATGCCAAAAGATGCAAAGTTGATAATGATAGTGCAACTTATATGTGGCACTGCAGTTTGGGTCATATCGGTGTAAAGGGCATGAAGAAACTCCATGAAGATGGATTTTTTGAATCACTTGGTTATGAATCATTTGATGCTTGCGAACTGTGCCTTTTGGGAAAGATGACTAAAACTCCGTTCTCCGGAACAATGGAACGAGCTACTGATTTATTAGAAATAATACATACCGATGTATGCGGTCCAATGAGTGTTGATGCTCGTGGCGGGTATCGTTATTTTCTGACCTTCACAAGATGATTTGAGCAGATATGGGTATATCTACTTAATGAAACACAAGTCTGAAACATTTGAAATGTTCAAAGAAATTCAGAGTGAGGTGAAGAATCATCGTAACAAGAAAATAAAGTTTCTACGATCTGATCGCGGAGAAGAATATTTGAGTTATGAGTTTGGCCTTCATATAAAACAATGTGGAATAGTTTCACGGCTCATGTCACATGGAACACCACAGTGTTATGGTGTGTCCGAACATCGTAACCGCACTTTATTGGATATGGTGCGATCTATGGTGTCTCTTATCGATTTACCACTATCGTTATGGGGTTATGCATTAGAGACAACTGCATTCACTTTAAAAAGGGCACCATCAAAATCCGTTGAGACAACGCCTTATGAACTGTGGTTTCGGAAGAAACCAAAGTTGTCATTTCTTAAAGTTTGGGGCTCCGATGCTTATGTGAAAAAACTTCAACCTGATAAGCTCGAACCCAAATCGGAAAAGTGCGTCTTCATAGAATACCCAAAGGAAATTGTTGGGTACACCTTCTATCACAGATCCGAAGGCAAGATATTCGTTGCTAAGAATGGATCCTTTCTAGAGAAGGAGTTTCTTTTGAAAGAAGTGAGTGGAAGGAAAGTAGAACTTGATGAGGTAATTGTACCTTCTCCCGAATTGGAAAGTAGTTCATCATAGAAATAAGTTCTAGTGATTGCTACACCAATTAGTGAGGAAGCTAATGATGATGATCATGAAACTTCAAATCAAGTTACTACAGAACCTCGTGGGTCTTCCAGAGTACGCTCCGCACCAGTGTGGTACGCTAATCCTATTCTGGAAGTCATGTTACTAGAACATGATAAACCGATGAACTATGAGGAAGCGATGATGAGCCCAGATTCCACGAAATGGCTTGAGGCCATGAAATCTGAGATGGGATCCATGTATGAGAACAAAGTATGGACTTTGATTGACTTCCTGATGATCGGTGAGTCATTAAGAATAAATGGATCTTCAAGAGGAAGACGGACGCTGATAGTAGTGTTACTATCTACAAAGCTCGACTTGTCGCAAAAAGTTTTTCGACAAGTTCAAGGTGTTGAATATGATGAGATTTTCTCACTCGTATCGATGCTTAAGTCTGTCCGAATCATGTTAGCAATTGCCATATTTTATGAAATCTGGCAAATGGATGGATTTATTAAAGAAGAGTTGTATATGATGCAACCAGAAGATTTTTTCAATCCTAAAGGTGCTAACAAAATGTGCAAGCTCTAGCGATCCATCTATGGACTGGTGCAAGCATCTCGGAGTTGGAATATATGCTTTGATGAATTGATCAAAGCATATGGTTTTATATGGACTTGCGGTGAAGCCTGTATTTACAAGAAAGTGAGTGGGAGCACTACAGCCTTTCTGATAAATATATGTGAGTAACATATTGTTGATCAGAAATGATGTAGAATTTTCTGGAAACCATAAAGGTGTGTTTAAAAGGATTTCTTCAAAGAAAGACCTCAGTAAAACTACTTACATATTAAGCATCAAGATCTATTGAGATAGATCAAGACGCTTGATAAGATTTTCAATGAGTACATACCTTGACAAGATTTTGAAATAGTTCAAAATGGAACAGTCAAAGAAGGAGTTCTTGCCTGTGTTGCAAGGTGTGAAGTTGAGTAAGACTCAAAGCCCGACCACGGCAGAAAATAGAAAAAGAATGAAAAGTCATTCCCTATGCCTCAGTCATAGGCTCTATAAAGTATGATATGCTGTGTACCAGACCTATTGTATACCTTGCTCTGAGTTTGGCAAGGGAGTACAATTTTGATCTAGGAGTAGATCACTGGACAGCGGTCAAGAATATCCTTAGTGAGGACTAAGGAAATATTTCCCGATTATGGAGGTGATAAAAGAGCTCGTCGTAAAAGTTACATTGATGCAAGCTTTTTACACCGATCTAGATGACTCTAAGTCTCAATCTGGATACATATTGAAAGTGGGAGCAATTAGCTAGAGTAGCTCCGTGCAGAGCATTGTAGACATAGAATATTTGCAAAATACAAACGACTCTGAATGTGACAGACCCATTGACTAAGCTTCTCTCACGAGCAAAACAATCATACCTTAGTACTCTTTGGGTGTTAATCACATAGCAATGTTAACTAGATTATTGACTCTAGTAAACCTTTTGGGTGTTGGTCACATGACGATGTGAACTATGGATGTTAATCACATACAGATGTGAATATTGGTGTTAAATCACATGATGATGTGAACTACATTATTGACTCTAGTGCAAGTGGGAGACTGAAGGAAATATGCCCTAGAGGCAATAATAAATTTATTATTTATTTCCTTATTTCATGATAAATGTGTATTATTCATGCTAGAATTGTATTAACCGGAAACATAATACATGTGTGAATACATAGACAAACATAGTGTCACTAGTATGCCTCTACTTGCCTAGCTCGTTAATCAAAGATGGTTAAGTTTCCTAACCATAGACATGAGTTGTCATTTGATTAACGGGATCACATCATTAGGAGAATGATGTGATTGACTTGACCCATTCTGTTAGCTTAGCACTTGATCGTTTAGTATGTTGCTATTGCTTTCTTCATGACTTATACATGTTCCTATGACTATGAGATTATGCAACTCCCGTTAACTGGAGGAACACTTTGTGTGCTACCAAACGTCACAACATAACTGGGTGATTATAAAGGTGCTCTACAGGTGTCTCCGTAGGTAATTGTTGGGTTGGCGTATTTCGAGATTAGGATTTGTCACTCTGATTGTCGGAGAGGTATCTCTGGGCCCACTCGATAATGCACATCACTTAAAGCCTTGCAAGCATTGCAACTAATGAGTTAGTTGCGGAATGATGTATTACGGAACGAGTAAAGAGACTTACCGGTAACGAGATTGAACTAGGTATTGAGATACCGACGATCGAATCTCGGGCAAGTAACATACTGATAACAAAGGGAACAACGTATGTTGTTATGCGGTTTGACCGATAAAGATCTTCGTAGAATATGTAGGAGCCAATATGAGGATCCAGGTTCCGTTATTGGTTATTGACCGGAAATGGTTCTCGATCATGTCTACATAGTTCTCGAACCCGTAGGGTCCGCACGCTTAAGGTTTCGATGATAGTTATATTATGAGTTTATGAGTTTTGATGTACCGAAGTTTGTTCGGAGTCCCGAATGTGATTATGGACATGACAAGGAGTCTCGAAATGGTCGAGACATGAAGATTGGTATATTGGACGACTATATTCGGACACTGAAATAAGTTTCAGAGGTTATCTGATATATACCGGAGTACCGGGGGGTTACCGAAACCCCTCGGGGGGTTAATGGACCACTTGGGCCCAAAGTGGAGAAGAGGAGGGGCGGCCAGGGCAGGCCGCACGCCCCCTCCCCCTCTAGTCCGAATTGGACAAGGAGGGGGCGGCGCCCCCCCCCTTTCCTTCCTTCCCTCTCTCCCTTCCTTCCCCCTCTCCTACTTGGACAAGGAAAAAGGTGGGAGTCCTACTCCCGGTGGGAGTAGGAATCCCCTTGGATGCCTCCTCCCTGGCCGTCCGCCCCCTCCCCCTTGCTCCTTTATATACGGGGCAGGGGGCACCTCTAGACACAACAATTGATCATTGATCTCTTAGCCGTGTGCGGTGCCCCCCTCCACCATAGTCCTCCTCGATAATATTGTAGCGATGCTTAGGCGAAGCCCTGCGACGGTAGAACATCAAGATCGTCACCACGCCGTCGTGCTGACGGAACTCTCCCTCGACACTCGGCTGGATCGGAGTTCGAGGGATGTCATCAAGCTGAACGTGTGCTAGAACTCGGAGGTGCCGTAGTTTCGGTGCTTGATCGGTCGGGCCGTGAAGACATACGACTACATCAACCGCGTTGTTCTAACACTTCCGCTTTCGGTCTACGAGGGTATGTGGACACACTCTCCCCTCTCGTTGCTATGCATCACCATGATCTTGCGTGTGCGTAGGAATTTTTTTGAAATTACTACGTTCCCTAACAGAAGTATGTCTAGACCTTAGACTACTTGACAAAATAAAAACTTAATCTTTTCCCAATTTTTGTCTTTGGCAGATTTTAGCAAACTTAGCACAAGTCAAGCAATCTTAACACAATTCAAGCAAGCATGCAAAGAGTATATGAGCAACGGAAAATAAAGCATGCAACTTGCAAGAATGTAAATGGAAGGGTTTGGAGATTTCAAACGCAATTTGGAGACACGGTGATTTTTGAGTCGTGGTTCCGATAGGTGGTGCTATCATACATCCACATTGATGGAGACTTCAACCCACGAAGGGTAACAGCTGCGCGAGTCCACGGAGGGCTCCACCCAAGAAGGGTCCACGAAGAAGCAACCTTGTCTATCCCACCATGGCCGTCGCCCACGGAGGACTTGCCTCACTAGCGGTAGATCTTCACGAAGTAGGCGATCTCCTTGCCCTTACAAACTCCTTGGTTCAACTCCACAATCTTGTCGGAGGCTCCCAAGTGACACCTAGCCAAACTAGGAGACACCACTCTCCAAGAAGTAAAAAATGGTGTGTTGATGATGAACTCCTTGCTCTTGTGCTTCAAATGATAGTCTCCCCAACACTCAACTCTCTCTCACAGGATTTGGATTTCGTGGAAAGAAGATTTGAGTGGAAAGCAACTTGGGGAAGGCTAGAGATCAAGATTCATATGGTAGGAATGGAATATCTTGGTCTCAACACATGAGTAGGTGGTTCTCTCTCAGAAATGGTAAGTTGGAAGTGTAGGTTTGTTCTAATGGCTCTCTCCACGAATGAAGAGGAGGTGGAGGGGTATATATAGCCTCCACACAAAATCTAACCATTACACACAATTTACCAATCTTGGTGGGACCGAATCAACAAACTCGGTCAGACCGATTTAGTAAACAATGTGACCATTAGGGTTTTCGGTGGGACCGACATGCAACTCAGTAGGACCGATATGGTTAGGGTTAGGGCGTAACGTAATCTCGGTGAGACCGATTACACAAACTCGGTGAGACCGACTTTGGTAATAAGCTAACCAGAGAGTTGGTCAGGTAAACTCGGTGGGACCGGTTCGCTCTTTTTGGTGATACCAAAATGTTACGAAAAGGAAACAGAGAGTTTACATTGCAATCTCGGTGGGACCGATCTCTCATCTTGCTGAGACCGAAATGTTACGAAGGGAAACAGAGAGATTACAATCCCATCTCGGTGAGACCGAGATCCCTATTGGTGAGACCGATTTGCCTAGGGTTGGTGGCAGTGGCTATGACATCTGAACTCGATAGCGCCGGATAGAAAGAATCAGTGGGGCCGAGTTGGACTTTAGGTTTAGGTCATATGTGGATGTGGGAAAGTACTTGAGGGTTTTGGAGCATATCACTAAGCACTATTGTATGGGCATTCTTGTCCCTAAGTAGTTTTGGTGATTAATGACAATGCCTTTGCGGACTAACCGTGTGTATTGAGCTTTTCAGAGTCATCACGACTAAACACAAGACGATTTGATGCCCCTCGGAGATTATTGAAGACGGCGTCTCTCTACGGTTCGGTTCGGTGGAGTTGATGTTGGAAATATGCCCTAGAGGCAATAATAAAAGTGTTATTATTATATTTCTTTGTTCATGATAATAGTCTTTTATTCATGGTATAACTGTATTATCCGGAAATCGTAATACACGTGTGAATACATAGACCACAATATGTCCCTAGTGAGCCTCTAGTTGACTAGCTCGTTGTGATCAACAGATAGTCATGGTTTCCTGGCTATGGACATTGGATGTCGTTGATAACGGGATCACATCATTAGGAGAATGATGTGATGGACAAGACCCAATCCTAAGCCTAGCACAAAGATTGTGTAGTTCGTTTGCTAGAGCTTTGCCAATGTCAAGTATCTCTTCCTTTGACCATGAGAGCGTGTAACTCCTGGATACCGTACGAGTGCTTTGGGTGTATCAAACGTCACAACGTAACTGGGTGACTATAAAGGTGCACTACAGGTATCTCCGAAAGTATCTATTGTTTTATGCGGATCGAGACTGGGATTTGTCACTCCGTGTAAACGGAGAGGTATCTCTGGGCCCACTCGGTAGGACATCATCATATGCGCAATGTGACCAAGGAGTTGATCACAGGATGATGTGTTACGGAACGAGTAAAGTGACTTGCCGGTAACGAGATTGAACAAGGTATTGGATACCGACGATCGAATCTCGGGCAAGTAACATACCAATAGACAAAGGGAATTGAATACGGGATTGATTAAGTCCTTGACATCGTGGTTCATCCGATGAGATCATCGTGGAACATGTGGGAGCCAACATGGGTATCCAGATCCCGCTGTTGGTTATTGACCGGAGAACGTCTCGGTCATGTCTGCATGTCTCCCGAACCCGTAGGGTCTACACACTTAAGGTTCGATGACGCTAGGGTTATAAAGGAAGCTTGTATGTGGTTACCGAATGTTGTTCGGAGTCCCGGATGAGACCCCGGACGTCACGAGGAGTTCCGGAATGGTCCGGAGGTAAAGATTTATATATGGGAAGTCCTGTTTTGGTCACCGGAAAAGTTTCGGGCGATATCGATATTGTACCGGGACCACCGGGAGGGTCCCGGGGGTCCACCAAGTGGGGCCACCTGCCCCAGAAGGTTGCGTGGGCCAAGTGTGGGAGGGGACCAGCCCCTAGGAGGGCTGGTGCGCCCCCCACAAGGGTGCAAGGCGCAAGGGAGAGTGGGAGGGGGCAAACCCTAATCCAGATGGGCCTTAAGGCCCATATTGGTGCGCCTCCCTCTCCTCTCCCCCCTTGGCCGCCTCCCCTTTGCCATCTAGGGCTGGCCGCACCCCTTGGGGGTGGGAAACCCTAAAGGGGGCGCAGCCCCCCCTTCCCCCTATATATAGATGAGGTTTGGGGCTGCCATACACATGAGTTCTCTCCCTCTTGGTGCAGCCCTACCTCTCTCCCTACTCCTCCTCTCCCGTGGTGCTTGGCGAAGCCCTGCTGGATTGCCACGCTCCTCCATCACCACCACGCCGTTGTGCTGCTGTTGGATGGAGTCTTCCTCAACCTCTCCCTCTCTCCTTGCTGGATCAAGGCGTGGGAGACGTCACCGGGCTGTACGTGTGTTGAACGCGGAGGTGCCGTGCGTTCGGCACTTGATCATCGGTGATCTGAATCACGACGAGTACGACTCCATCAACCCCGTTCACTTGAACGCTTCCGCTTAGCGATCTACAAGGGTATGTAGATGCACTCTCCTTCTACTCGTAGCTGGTTTCTCCATAGATAGATCTTGGTGACACGTAGGAAAATTTTGAATTTCTGCTACGTTCCCCAACAGTGGCATCATGAGCTAGGTCTATTGCGTAGATTCTTTGCACGAGTAGAACACAAAGTAGTTGTGGGTGTTGATGTTGTTCAATATGCTTACCGTTACTAGTCCAATCTTGTTTCGACGGTATTGTGGGATGAAGCGGCCCGGACCAACCTTACACGTACTCTTACGTGAGACAGGTTCCACCGGTTGACATGCACTTGGTGCATAAGGTGGCTAGCGGGTGCCAGTCTCTCTCACTTTAGTCGGAACGGATTCGATGAAAAGGGTCCTTATGAAGGGTAAATAGCAATTGGCATATCACGTTGTGGTTTTGCGTAGGTAAGAAACGTTCTTGCTAGAAACCCATTGCAGCCATGTAAAACATGCAAACAACAATTAGAGGACGTCTAACTTGTTTTTGCAGGGTATGCTATGTGATGTGATATGGCCAAGAAGAATGTGATGAATGATATGTGATGTATGAGATTGATCATGTTCTTGTAATAGGATTCACGACTTGCATGTCGATGAGTATGACAACCGGCAGGAGCCATAGGAGTTGTCTTTATTTATTGTATGACCTGCGTGTCATTGAAGAACGCCATGTAAACTACTTTACTTTATTGCTAAATGCGTTAGTCATAGAAGTAGAAGTAGTCGTTGGCGTGACAACTTCATGAAGACACGATGATGGAGATCATGATGATGGAGATCATGGTGTCGTGCCGGTGACGATGATGATCATGGAGCCCCGAAGATGAAGATCAAAAGGAGCAAAATGATATTGGCCATATCATGTCACTATTTGATTGCATGTGATGTTTATCATGTTTATGCATCTTGTTTGCTTAGGACGACGGTAGTAAATAAGATGATCCCTTACAAAATTTCAAGAAGTGTTCTCCCCTAACTGTGCACCGTTGCTACAGTTCGTCGCTTCTAAGCACCACGTGATGATCGGGTGTGATGGATTCTTACGTTCACATACAACGGGTGTAAGACAGTTTTACACAGCGAAAACACTTAGGGTTAACTTGACGAGCCTAGCATGTGCAGACATGGCCTCGGAACACGGAGACCGAAAGGTCGAGCATGAGTCGTATGGTAGATACGATCAACATGAAGATGTTCACCGATGATGACTAGTCCGTCTCACGTGATGATCGGACACGACCTAGTTGACTCGGATCATGTGATCACTTAGATGACCAGAGGGATGTCTATCTAAGTGGGAGTTCATAAGATGAACTTAATTATCCTGAACATAGTCAAAAGACCTTTTGCAAATTATGTCGTAGCTCGCGCTTTAGTTCTACTGTTTTAGATATGTTCCTAGAGAAAATATAGTTGAAAGTTGATAGTAGCGATTATGCGAACAGTAGAAAGCTTATGTCCTTAATGCACTGCTCAGTGTGCTGAACCCCAAACGTCGTTTGTGGATGTTTCGAACATCGAACATACACGTTTTGATAACTACGTGATAGTTCAGTTAAATGGTTTAAGTAGAGGCACCAAAGACGTTTTCGAAACATCGCGGAACATATGAGATGTTTCGAGGGCTGAAATTGGGATTTCAGGCTCGTGCTCACGTCAAGAGGTATAAGACCTCCGACGATTCTCTTAGCCTGCAAACTAAGGGAGAAAATCTCAATCGTTGAGCTTGTGCTCAGATTTTCTGAGTGCAACAATCACTTGAATTGAGTCGGAGTTGATCTTCCAAATGAGATAGTGATGTTTCTCCAAAGTCATTGCCACCAAGCTGCTAGAGCTTCGTGATGAACTATAACATATCAGGGATAAACATGATGATCCTTGAAATATTCATGATGTTTGACACCGCGAAAGTAGAAATCAAGAAGGAGCATCAATTGTTGATGGTTGGTGAAACCACTAGTTTCAAGAAGGGCAAGGGAACAAAGGGATACTTCATGAAACGGCAATTTAGCTGCTGCTCTAGTGAAGAAACCCAAGGTTGAACCCAAACCCGAGACTAAGTGCTTCTGTAATAAGGGGAACAACCACTGGAGCAGCATTACCCTAGATACTTGGTAGATGAGAAGGCTGGCAAGGTCGATAGAAGTATATTGGATATACATTATGTTAATGTGTACTTTACTAGTACTCCTAGTAGCACCAGGGTATTGGATACCGGTTCGGTTGCTAAGTGTTAGTAACTCGAAATAAAAGCTACGGAATAAACGGAGACTAGCTAAAGGAGAGCTGACGATATGTGTTGGAAGTGTTTCCAAGTTTGATATAATCAAACATCGCGCGCTCCCTCTACCATCAAGATTAGTATTAAACCTGAATGGTTTATTGAATCTCGATCGTAGTGATACACATTTTCATGCCAAAAGATATAAGATAGTAATGATAGTACCACTTACTTGTCACTACCATGTAAGTCATAATGGTATAAAACGCATGAAGAAGCTCCATGTTGATGGATCTTTGGACTCGCTCGTTTTTGAAAAGTTTGAGACATGCGAACCATGTCTATTGGTGTATATGCATGAAGAAACTCCATGCAAATGGACCGTTTGGACTCACTTGATTTTGAATCACTTGAGATATGCAAATCATACCACATGGGCAAAGATGACTGAAAAGCCTCGTTTTCAGTAAGATGGAACAAGATAGAAACTTGTTGGAAGTAACACATTTTGATGTGTGCAGTCCAATGAGTGCTGAGGCATGCAGTGAATATCGTTATGTTCTTACTTCACAGATGATTCGAGTAGATGTTGAGAATATTTACTTGATGAAACACAAGTCTGAATTATTGAATGGTTCAAGTAATTTCAGAGTGAAGTAGAAGATCATTGTGACAAGAGGATAAAATGTCTATGATATGATCATAGAGATGAATATCTGAGTTACGAGTTTTGGCACACAATTAAGACATTGTGGAAATTATTTCGCAATTAATACCGCCTGGAACACCATAGTGTGATGGTGTGTCCGAACATCATAGTTGCACCCTATTGGATATGGTGCGTACCATGATGTCTCTTATCGAATTACCACTATCGTTCATGGGTTAGGCATTAGAGACAACCACATTCACTTTAAATAGGGCACCACGTAATTCCGTTGAGACGACACCGTTTGGAGAAACCTAAGTTGTTGTTTCTTAAAGGTTTGGGGCTGTGACGCTTATGTGAAAAAGTTTCAGGATTGATAAGCTCGAACCCAAAGCGGATAAAATACATCTTCATAGGACACCCAAAACAGTTGGGTATACCTCCTAATTCAGATCCGAAAGCAATATGAATTGTTTCTAGAATCGGGTCCTTTCTCGAGGAAAGGTTTCTCTCGAAAGAGTTGAGTGGGAGGATGGTGGAGACTTGATATGGTTATTGAACCATCACTTCAACCAGTGTGTAGCAGGGCATAGGAAGTTGTTCTCGTGGCACCTACACCAATTGAAGTGGAAGCTTATGATATTGATCATGAAGTTTCGGATCAAATCACTGCCGTACCTCGTAGGGTGACAAGGATACGTACTACTTCAGAGTGGTACGGTAATCCTGTCTTGGAAGTCATGTTGCTAGACAACAATGAACCTACGAGCTATGGAGAAGCGATGGTGGGCCCGGATTCCGATAAATGGCTTGAGGCCATAAAATCCGAGAGAGGATCCATGTATGAAAACAAAGTGTAGACTTTGGCAGAACGGCTCGATGGTCGTAAGGCTAATGAGTACAGATGGATTTCAAAAGGAAGACGGACAATGATGGTAAATGTCACTATTAAGAAAGCTCGACTTGTCGTTAAGATGTTTTCCGACAAGTTCAAGGAGTTGACTACGATGAGATTTTCTCACTCGTAGCGATGCTAAGAGTCCGTCGGAATCATGTTAGCATTAGCTGCATTTATGAAATCTGGCAGATGGATGTCAAGACAAGTTTCCTTACCAGTTTTCGTAAGGAAAGGTTGTATGCAATACAATCAGAAAAGTTTTGTCGATCCTAAGGATGCTAAAAGGTATGCTAGCTCCAGCGATCCTTCTAAGGACTGGAGTAAGCATCTCGGAGTTGGAATGTACGCTTTGATGAGATGATCAAAGATTTTGGATTTATACAAAGTTTATGAGAAACTTGTATTTCCAAAGAAGTGAGTGGGAGCACTATAGAATTTCTGATGAGTATATGTTGTTGACATATTGATGATCAGAGATGATGTAGAATTTCTAGAAAGCATATAGGGTTATTTGAAAGGTGTTTTTCAATAGAAAACCTGGATTAAGCTACTTGAACATTGAGCATCAAGATCTATAAGGATAGATCAAAATGCTTAATAATACTTTCAAATGAGCACATACCTTGACATGATCTTGAAGGTGTTCAAGATAGATCAGTCAAAGAAGAAGTTCTTGCTGAGTTGTAAGGTACGAAGATAAGACTTAAAGCTCGACCTCGGCAGAATAGAGAGAAAGGACGAAGGTCGTCCCCTATGCTTAAGACATAGGCTCTACAGTATGCTATGCTGTGTACCGCACCGAAAGTGTGCCTTGCCATGAGTCAGTCAAGGGGTACAAGAGTGATCCAAGAATGGCTCACAGGACAGCGGTCAAAGTTATCCTTAGTAACTAGTGGACTAAGGAATTTTCTCGATTATGGAGGTGGTAAAAGAGTTCGTCGTAAAGGTTACGACGATGTAAGCTTGACACCTATCTGGATAGCTCTGAGTAGAGAGACCGGATACATATAATGGAGCAATAATTTATAATAGCTCCAAGTAGAACAGTTGTTTGGAATAGCTCCAAATAGAGCGTGGTAGCTGCATCTAGGAGATGACATAGAGATTTGTAAAGCACACACGGATCTGAAAGGTTCAGACCCGTTGACTAAAACCTCTCTCCCAAGCAACATGATCAAACATAAAACTCATTGAGTGTTAATCACATAGTGATGTGAACTAGACTACTGACTCTAGTAAACTCTTGGGTATTAGTCACATGGCGATGCGACCTGTGAGTGTTAATCACATGGCGATGTGAACTAGATTATTGACTCTAGTGCAAGTGGGAGACTGTTGGAAATATGCCCTAGAGGCAATAATAAAAGTGTTATTATTATATTTCTTTGTTCATGATAATAGTCTTTTATTCATGCTATAACTGTATTATCCAGAAATCGTAATACACGTGTGAATACATAGACCACAATATGTCCCTAGTGAGCCTCTAGTTGACTAGCTCGTTGTGATCAACAGATAGTCATGGTTTCCTGGCTATGGACATTGGATGTCGTTGATAACGGGATCGCATCATTAGGAGAATGATGTGATGGACAAGACCCAATCCTAAGCCTAGCACAAAGATCGTGTAGTTCGTTTGCTAGAGCTTTGCCAATGTCAAGTATCACTTCCTTTGACCATGAGAGTGTGTAACTCCTGGATACCGTATGAGTGCTTTGGGTGTATCAAACATCACAACGTAACTGGGTGACTATAAAGGTGCACTACAGGTATCTCCGAAAGTATCTATTGTTTTATGCGGATCGAGACTGGGATTTGTCACTCCGTGTAAACGGAGAGGTATCTCTGGGCCCACTCGGTAGGACATCATCATATGCGCAATGTGACCAAGGAGTTGATCACAGGATGATGTGTTACGGAACGAGTAAAGTGACTTGCCGGTAACGAGATTGAACAAGGTATTGGATACCGACGATCGAATCTCGGGCAAGTAACATACCGATAGACAAAGGGAATTGAATACGGGATTGATTAAGTCCTTGACATCGTGGTTCATCCGATGAGATCATCGTGGAACATGTGGGAGCCAACATGGGTATCCAGATCCCGCTGTTGGTTATTGACCGGAGAACGTCTCGGTCATGTCTGCATGTCTCCCGAACCCGTAGGGTCTACACACTTAAGGTTCGATGACGCTAGGGTTATAAAGGAAGCTTGTATGTGGTTACCGAATGTTGTTCGGAGTCCCGGATGAGACCCCGGACGTCACGAGGAGTTCCGGAATGGTCCGGAGGTAAAGATTTATATATGGGAAGTCCTGTTTTGGTCACCGGAAAAGTTTCGGGCGATATCGGTATTGTACCGGGACCACCGGGAGGGTCCCGGGGGTCCACCAAGTGGGGCCACCTGCCCCAGAAGGTTGCGTGGGCCATGTGTGGGAGGGGACCAGCCCCTAGGAGGGCTGGTGCGCCCCCCACAAGGGTGCAAGGCGCAAGGGAGAGTGGGAGGGGGCAAACCCTAGTCCAGATGGGCCTTAAGACCCATATTGGTGCGCCTCCCTCTCCTCTCCCCCCTTGGCCGCCTCCCCTTTGCCATCTAGGGCTGGCCGCACCCCTTGGGGGTGGGAAACCCTAAAGGGGGCGCAGCCCCCCCTTCCCCCTATATATAGATGAGGTTTGGGGCTGCCATACACATGAGTTCTCTCCCTCTTGGTGCAGCCCTACCTCTCTCCCTACTCCTCCTCTCCCGTGGTGCTTGGCGAAGCCCTGCTGGATTGCCACGCTCCTCCATCACCACCACGCCGTTGTGCTGCTGTTGGATGGAGTCTTCCTCAACCTCTCCCTCTCTCCTTGTTGGATCAAGGCGTGGGAGACGTCACCGGGATGTACGTGTGTTGAACGCGGAGGTGCCGTGCGTTCGGCACTTGATCATCGGTGATCTGAATCACGACGAGTACGACTCCATCAACCCCGTTCACTTGAACGCTTCCGCTTAGCAATCTACAAGGGTATGTAGATGCACTCTCCTTCTACTCGTAGCTGGTTTCTCCATAGATAGATCTTGGTGACACGTAGGAAAATTTTGAATTTCTGCTACGTTCCCCAACAGTTGAGTCGTAGGAGAGCCGTACTATTAAGAGGGGGTCCGCTTTGGAAAGGTTTGGGTGGAATCTCACGTACACATTCCCTTTTGCACCGCCTTTCCTCGAGCTCCTTGGAGTGTTCCTCTGCCTCACCTTGTCTCTGCGATTTGAAGGCCTCGGCCTTGCTCTTCTCATTCTAGCGGTAGTACTGCTCTTCTGAGCGGTACTACCGAAGGAGCCAGTTGTAGTACCGGGCTTCGGCACGGTAGTACCGTAGGCTCCCACGGTAGTACTGAAGGAAATATGCCCAAGAGGCAATAATAAAGTTATTATTTATTTCCTTATTTCATGATAAATGTTTATTATGCATGCTAGAATTGTATTAACCGGAAACATAATACATGTGTGAATACATAGACAAACATAGTGTCACTAGTATGCCTCTACTTGACTAGCTCGTGAATCAAAGATGGTTAAGTTTCCTAGCCATGGACAAAAGAGTTGTCATTTGATTAACGGGATCATATCATTAGGAGAATGATGTGATTGACTTGACCATTCCGTTAGCTTAGCACTTGATCGTTTAGTATGTTGCTATTGCTTTCTTCATGACTTATACATGTTCGTATGACTATGAGATTATGCAACTCCTGTTTACCGGAGGAACACTTTGTGTGCTACCAAACGTCAGAACGTAACTGGGTGATTATAAAGGAGCTCTACAGGTGTCTCCGAAGGTACATGTTGGGTTGGCGTATTTCGAGATTAGGATTTGTCACTCCGATTGTCGGAGAGGTATCTCTGGGCCCTCTCGGTAATGCACATCACTATAAGCCTTGCAAGCAATGTAGCTAATGAGTTAGTTATGGAATGATGCATTACATAACGAGTAAAGAGACTTGCCGGTAACGATATTGAACTAGGTATTGGATACCGACGATCGAATCTCGGGCAAGTAACATACCAATGACAAAGGGAACAACGTATGCGGTCTGACCGATAAAGATCTTCGTAGAATATGTGGGAGCCAATATGAGCATCCAGGTTCCGCTATTGGTTATTGACCGGAGACGTGTCTCGGTCATGTCTACATAGTTCTCGAACCCGTAGGGTCCGCACGCTTAAGGTTTCGATGACAGCTATATTATGAGTTTATGAGTTTTGATGTACCGAAGGAGTTCGGAGTCCCGGATGAGATTGGGGACATGACGAGGAGTCTCGAAATGGTCGAGACGTAAAGATCGATATATTGGACGACTATATTCGGAGTTCGGAAAGGTTCCAAGTGATTCGGGTATTTTCGGGGGTACTGGGGAGTTACGGGAATACGAGGAAGAAGCAATGGGCCTCATGGGCCAAGTGGTGGAAGAGAGGAGGCAGGGCGCGCGGCCCCCCTAGCCCAAACCGAATTGGACTAGGGGGCCGGCCCCCCTTTCCTCCTTTTCCTCCATCTCCTTCCTTCTCCTTCTACTTCCCTTCCTTCCCCTCTCCTAGTTGGACTAGGAAAGGAGGGAGTCCTACTCCCGGTGGGAGTAGGACTCCTCCCTGGCGCGCCCTTCCTTGGCCGGCTGCCCCCTCCCCCTTGCTCCTTTATATACGGGGGCAGGGGGACACCCCATGACACACAAGTTGATCTTCGTGATCGTTTCTTAGCCGTGTGCGGTGCCCCCCTCCATCATATTCCACCTCGGTCATATCGTAGCGGTGCTTAGGCGAAGCCCTACGTCGGTAGAACATCATCGCCACCATGTCGTCGTGCTGACGGAACTCATCCCCGACACCCTACTGGATCGGAGTCCGGGGATCGTCATCGAGCTGAACGTGTGCTGAACTTGGAGGTGCCATACGTTCGGTACTTGGATCGGTCGAATCGTGAAGACGTACGACTACATCAACCGCGTTGTCATAACGCTTCCGCTTTCGGTCTATGAGGGTAAGTGGACAATGCTCTCCCCTCTCGTTGCTATGCATCACCATGATCTTGCGTGTGCGTAGGAAATCTTTTGAAATTACTACGTTCCCTAACAGTGGCATTCGAGCCTGGTTTTATGCGTAGATGTTATATGCACGAGTAGAACACAAGTAAGTTGTGGGCGATACAAGTCATACTGCTTACCAGCATGTCATACTTTGGTTCAGCGGTATTGTTGGATGAAGCGGCCCGGACCGACATTACACGTACGCTTACGCGAGACTGGTTTTACCGCCGTGCTTTGCACACAGGTGACTAGCGGGTGTCAGTTTCTCCAACTTTAGTTGAACCGAGTGTGGCTACGTCCGGTACTTGCGAAGGTTAAAACAACACTAACTTGACGAACTATCGTTGTGGTTTTGATGCGTAGGTAAGAACGGTTCTTGCTCAGCCCGTAGCAGCCACGTAAAATTTGCAACAACAAAGTAGAGGACGTCTAACTTGTTTTTGCAGGGCTTGTTGTGATGTGATATGGTCAAGACGTGATGAGATATAAATTGTAATATGAGATGATCATGTTTTGTTGAAGTTATCGGCAACTGGTAGAAGTCTTATGGTTGTCTCTTTATTGCATAAGATGCAAGCGCCAAATAATTGCTTTACTTTATCGCTATGCGATAGCAATAGTTGCAAGAGCAATAGTTGGCGAGACGACCATGTGACGACACATTGATATAGATCATGGTGTCGTGCCGGTGACGATAGAAGATCGTGACAGTACTTTGGAGATGGAGATCAAAGGCACAAGATGATCATGGCCATATCATGTCACATATTTTGATTGCATATGATGTTTATCTTTTATACATCTTATTTTTCTTAGTTTGACGGTAGCATTTTAAGATGATCTCTCACTAATTATCAAGAAGTGTTCTCCCTGAGTATGCACCGTTGCGAAAGTTTTTCGTGCTGAGACACCACGTGATGATCGGGTGTGATAGGCTCTACGTTCAAATACAACGGGTGCAAAACAGTTGCGCACGCAGAATACTCAGGTTAAACTTGACGAGCCTAGCATATACAGATATGGCCTCGGAACATGGAGACCGAAAGGTCGAGCGTGAATCATATAGTAGATATGATCAACATAGTGATGTTCACCATTGAAAACTACTCCATCTCACGTGATGATCGGACATGGTTTAGTTGATTTGGATCACGTGATCACTTAGATGACTAGAGAGATGTCTGTCTAAGTGGGAGTTCTTAAGTAATATGATTAATTGAACTTAAATTTATCATGAACTTAGTCCTGGTAGTATTTTGCAAATTATGTTGTAGATCAATAGCTTGCGTTGTTGCTTTCATATGTTTATTTTGATATGTTCTAGAGAAAACCGTGTTGAAAGATGTTAGTAGCAATGATGTGGATTGGATCCATGATCTGAGGTTTATCCTCATTGCTGCACAGAAGAATTATGTCCTTGATGCACCGCTAGGTGACAAACCTATTGCAGGAGCAGATGCAGACGTTATGAACGTTTGGCTAGCTCAAAATGATGACTACTTGATAGTTTAGTGCACCATGCTTAAATGGCTTAGAATCGGGACTTCAAAGATGTTTTGAACGTCATGGACTATATTAGATGTTCCAGGAGTTGAAGTTAATATTTCTAGCAAATACCCGAGTTGAGAGATATGAAGTCTCCAACAAGTTATATGGCTAAAAGATGGAGGAGAATCGCTCAACTAGTGAGCATGTGCTCAGATTGTCTGGGTACTACAATCGCTTGAATCAAGTGGGAGTTAATCTTCCAAATAAGATAGTGATTGACAGAATTCTCTAGTCACCATCATCAAGTTAGTAGAACTTTGTGATGAACTATAGTATCCAAGGGATGACAAAAACGATTCCCGAGCTCTTCGTGATGTTGAAATCAACGAAGGTAGAAATCAAGAAAGAGCATCAAGTGTTGATGGTTGACAAGATCACTAGTTTCAAGAAAAGGGCAAAGGGAAAGAAAGGGAACTTCAAGTAGAATGACAAGCAAGTTGTCACTCCCACGAAGAATTCCAAAGCTGAACCAAAGCCTGAAACTGAGTGATTATACTGCAAAGGAAATGGTCACTAGAAGCGGAAATGCACTGAATATTTGGTGGATAAGAAGGATGGCAAAGTGAACAAGGGTATATTTGATATACAGGTTATTGATGTGTACCTTACTAGTGTTTATAGTAGCCCCTGAGTATTTGATACTTGTTCGGTTGCTAAAAATTAGTAACTCGAAACAGGAGTTACAGAATAAACAAAAACTAGTTGAGGGTAAAGTGACGATGTGTGTTGGAAGTGGTTCCAATATTGATATGATCATCATCGCACACTCCCTATACTTTCGAGATTAGTGTTGAACCTAAATAAATGTTATTTGGCGTTTGCGTTGAGCATGAATATGATTTGATCATGTTTATTGCAATACAGTTATTCATTTAAAATTAGAGAATAATTGTTGTTCTGTTTAAATGAATAAAACCTTTGATGGTCATACACCCAATGAAAATAGTTTGTTGGATCTCGATCATAGTGATACACATATTCATAATATTGATGCCAAAAGATGCAAAGTTAATAATCATAGTGCAACTTATTTGTGGCACTGCCGTTTAGGGCATATCGGTGTAAAGCGCATGAAGAAACTCCATAAAGATGGATTTTCTGAAATATTTTGTTATGAATCATTTGATGCTTGCGAACCGTGCCTTTTGGGCAAGATGACTAAAACTCCGTTCTCCGGAACAATGGAACGGGCTACTGACTTGATGGAAATAGTACATACTGATGTATACGGTCCAATAAGTGTTGATGCTCGTGGCAGGTATCGTTATTTTCTGACCTTCACAGATGATTTGAGCAGATATGAGTATATCTACTTGATGAAACATAAGTCTGAAACAATTGAAAGGTTAAAAGAATTTCAGAGTGAAGTAGAAAATCATCGTAACAAGAAAGTAAAGTTTAATGCGATCTGATCATGGAGACGAATATTTGAGTTACGAGTTTGGCCTTCAGTTGAAACAATGTGGAATAGTTTCACAGCTCACGCCACATGGAACACCACAACGTAATGGTGTGTCCGAACATCGTAACCGCACTTTATTGGATATGGTGCGAGCTATGATGTATCTTACTGATTTACCACTATCGTTTTGGGGTTATGCATTAGAGACAGCTGCATTCATGTTTAAAAGGGCACCATCTAAACCCGATGAGACGACACCGTATGAACTATGGTTTAGCAGTAAAGCTAAGCTGTTGTTTCTTAAAGTTTGGAGTTGTGATGCTTATATGAAAAAGGTTTTCAACCTGATAAGCTCGAACCCAAATCGGAGAAGTGCATCTTCATAGAATACCCAAAGGAAATTGTTGGGTACACCTTATATCACAGATCCGAAGGCAAAACATTCGTTGCTAAAATGGATCCTTTCTAGAGAAGAAGTTTCTCTCGAAAGAAGTGAGTGGGAGGAAAGTAGAACTTGATGAGGTAATTGTACCTTCTCCCTTATTGGAAAGTAGTTCATCACAGAAATCAGTTCCAGTGATTCCTACACCAATTAGTGAGGAAGTTAATGATGATGATCATGAAACTTCAGATCAAGTTGCTACCAAACCTCGTAGGTCTTCCATAGTAAGATCCGCACCAGAGTGGTACGGTAATCATGTTATGGAAGTCATGTTACTAGACCATGATGAACCTACGAACTATGAGGAAGCGATGATGAGCCCAGATTCCACGAAATGGCTTGAGGCCATAAAATCTGAGATATGATCCATGTATGAGAACAAAGTATGGACTTTGATTGACTTGCTCGATGATCAGCAAGCCATGTTAAATAAATGGATCTTCAAGAGGAAGACGGACACTGATAGTAGTGTTACTATCTACTAAGCTCGACTTGTTGCGAAAGGTTTTCAACAAGTTCAAGATGTTGAATACGATGAGGTTTTCTCACTCGTATCGAAGCTTAAGTCTGACTGAATCATGTTAGCAATTGCCACATTTTATGAAATCTGGCAAATGGATATCAAAACTGCATTCCTTAATGGATTTATTTAAGAAGAGTTGTATATGATGCAACCAGAAAGTTTTTATCAATCCTAAAGATGCTAACAAAGTGTGCAAGCTCCAGCAATCCATCAATGGACTGGTGCAAGCATCTTGGAGTTGGAATATACGCTTTGATGAGTTGATCAAATCATATGGTTTTATACAGACTTTTGGAAAGGCCTGTATTTACAAGAAAGTGAGTGGGAGCACTACAACCTTTCTGATAAGTATATGTGAATGACATATTATTAATTGGAAATGATGTAGAATTTTCTGGAAAGCATAAAGGAGTGTTTGAAAGGAGTTTTTCAAAGGAGTTTTTCAAAGAAAGACCTCGGTGAAGCTGCTTACACATTGAGCATCAAGATCTATATAGATAGATCAAGATGCTTGATAAGTTTTTCAATGAGTACATACCTTGATAAATTTTTTGAAGTAGTTCAAAATGGAACATTCAAAGGAAGAGTTCTTGCCTGTGTTGCAAGGTGTGAAGTTGAGTAAGACTCAAAACCCGACTATGGCAGAAAATAGAAAGAGAATGAAAAGTCATTCCCTATGCCTCAGTCATAGGTTCTATAAAGTATGCTATGCTGTGAACCAGACCTAGTGTATACCTTGCTCTATGTTTGGCAAAGGAATACAATTTTGATCTAATAGTAGATCACTGGACAACAGTCAAGAATATCCTTAGTGAGGACTAAGGAAATATTTCTCGATTATGGAGGTGATAAAAGAGCCCGTCGTAAAGAGTTACATCGGTGCAACCTTTTACACCGATCTAGATGACTCTAAGTCTCAATCTGGATACATATTGAAAGTGGGAGCAATTAGCTAGAGTAGCTCCATGCAGAGCATTGTAGACATAGAATATATGCAAAATACATACGGCTCTGAATGTGACAGACCCGTTGACTAAACTTCTCTCACGAGCAAAACATGATCATACCTTAGTACTCTTTGGGTGTTAATCACATAGCGATGTGAACTAGATTATTGACTCTAGTAAACCCTTTGGGTGTTGATCACATGACGATGTGAACTATGGGTATTAATCACATACAGATGTGAATATTGGTGTTAAATCACATGGTGATGTGAACTAGATTATTGACTCTAGTGCAAGTGGGAGACTGAAGGAAATATGCCCTAGAGGCAATAATAAAGTTATTATTTATTTCCTTATTTCATGATAAATGTTTATTATTCATGCTAGAATTGTATTAACCGGAAACATAATACATGTGTGAATACATAGACAAACATAGTGTCACTAGTATGCCTCTACTTGACTAGCTCGTGAATCAAAGATGGTTAAGTTTCCTAGCCATGGACAAAAGAGTTGCCATTTGATTAATGGGATCACATCATTAGGAGAATGATGTGATTGACTTGACCCATTCTGTTAGCTTAGCACTTGATCGTTTAGTATGTTGCTATTGCTTTCTTCATGACTTATACATGTTCCTATGACTATGAGATTATGCAACTCCCGTTTACCGGAGGAACACTTTGTGTGCTACCAAACGTCACAACATAACTGGGTGATTATAAAGGAGCTCTACAGGTGTCTCTGAAGGTACATGTTGGGTTGGCGTATTTCGAGATTAGGATTTGTCACTCCGATTGTCGGAGAGGTATCTCTGGGCCCTCTCGGTAATGCACATCACTATAAGCCTTGCAAGCAATGTAGCTAATGAGTTAGTTATGGAATGATGTATTACGTAACGAGTAAAGAGACTTGCCGGTAACGAGAATTGAACTAGGTATTGGATACCGACGATCGAATCTCGGGAAAGTAACATACCGATGACAAAGGGAACAACGTATGCGGTCAGACCGATAAAGATCTTTGTCGGTGTTAAAACCGGCGGATCTCGGGTAGGGGGTCCCAAGTAGTGCGTCTTAGGATCAATGGTAACAGGAGGCAAGGGACACAATGTTTACCTAGGTTCGGGCCCTCTCGATGGAGGTAAAACCCTACGTCCTGCTTGATTGATATTGATGATGTGGGTATTACAAGAGTAGATCTACCACGAGATCAAGGAGGCTAAACCCTAGAAGCTAGCCTATGGTATGATTGTTGTATATTGTATATCTGTCGACTAGCCTGGCCCTGGTTTATATAATGCACCAGAGGCCTAGGATAACAAGAGTCCTAGCCGAATACGCCGGTGGGGGAGGAGTCCTTGTCTTGATCACCAAGTCTTGTGGAATCTTCCTTGCATGCGGCACCTGTCCGGACTGGCCCATGAGTATGTGGCCCTGGGGGTCCTCGGCCCAATCTAACCGATTGGGGGACGACGTGGTGAGTACCCCCTAGTCCAGGACACCGTCAGTAGCCCCCTGAACCGGTCTTCAAGTTAGGGACGCTCCTCGATTCTTCCGAACTGTTCTTCATCTTCAGTTGCCGGTCTTGAAAACTGGTTCAACAAATCTTCTCATTTTCGATCTTGAGGATCGCCGAAATGC
Source organism: Triticum aestivum (assembly GCF_018294505.1). Classification (NCBI taxonomy): domain Eukaryota; kingdom Viridiplantae; phylum Streptophyta; class Magnoliopsida; order Poales; family Poaceae; genus Triticum; species Triticum aestivum. The sequence continues at coordinate 653,619,188 of NC_057804.1, forward strand.
ATTCGGCGATTTTATACGTCGGGTATCCGAGGAGCCCCTTTAAGTTTCCGGCCTTTATCAATGCCTTGTCATTTTTATGCCACACCTCGGGTTTGAAGTTATTCCCGGGCAGCAGCGTCCTCTTGCGTCCGAGCTCCAACGCCGGACTACATTCGAGGTATCTTTTGCAGCCGAGCACCAACGCCGGACCGCTTCCCAGCTCTAAGCCGGAATGTATCTGAGCTCCAACGCCAGACTGTGTACGAGCTCCAACGCCGGACTATGTATCCGAGCTCCAACGCCGGACTATGTATCCGAGCTCCAACGCCGGACCGTATCCGAGGTGTCGTAAATCACCTTGGTTCAAAGAAGTTTGAAGGAGTTTAGCCGAGCTTAATGCCGGAAATGCCCTCTAAGGAGCCAGCCACTTGCATCCGAACTATATGCCGAATTGCTTCCGAGGTGGCGCACCACCCAGAACGTGGGCTGATTTTTGGTCAATATTTTTTATTGATGCAATTTATTCTCTGACGAGATATATAGCGAGTAGCCCTCAAGGTGTGTATCGGTCTAAAACCCGAGATGCACCTGAAGGATGACATAAGACCGTTGATCCCAGTAACCGCTGAGACTCAGGTTGATTTGCAAAATCGACCTGAGGATCAAGTCCTAGCTCGGCAGAATACTTCGGGACGCAAAAAGCGGCGTGCTCAGACCTCGAGACTCAGGTTGGGTGCGGCCGACCAACCTGAGGATCAAAATCTCCTCGGAAATTGTATTGCACTTCAAATTTTCTACATAAAAGAAGCAATGCAGTAGCCCCCGAGACACTGGTCGGGTGGCAACACCAGATCAGGGGATCGATGTGCCCCTTTAATATTTGTAAATAATAAGCCCGAAGCCCAGTAGCCCCTGAGCCTTAATGCGGGCACGGGAGGCCGAATTAAGGATCGATATCCATAGTAAAATCACAAATTATGTGTAATGACTCTATGTATCCAAGTACTTTACGTCACTAATGCTCGGATCCGCATTGTACAAAACTTTGTTGACCGACCATCGGCTTCCACCTCCTCAGCCAATAGCCGAGGAGTGTTTGTCCTACTTTATAAAGCCTTTATGAGGGCAAAGATTTACGACAAACAAGGCAATCTGGCCATACGGTTTTATAAACAAAGGTACGCAGAGAGATATGTTATATTACTGTTTAACAGAAGAAATGTCTTCCAAAGAAAATAGTCCCGCTATCGGTTCCTTTCTTTGGGTTGTCATGCTAAGCATGATCATGAAACCTCAGCTCCAATGTAAGAGCAAAAGATCGAGGATTTAGTTTGGGAGGCCAGTTAATAGCCCCCGGTAGTGTTCGGCAACAGTCGAGGTCGAGCCGGAAACACTTCGGCCAATTTTATGAATGGCCCGTCATTTAATATAGTCATCGGATCGCTGACCAGTTTACACCTATTGTGACAGTCAGTTTTCGGCTTGGAAAACCAAAAAACGTCAGTAAAAACATGACGTTCGAACAAGATCAAGTGTTCGGTGCCAATCCGAAAATTGGACTTTAGAAAAAAAAGTGCTTCTGCCGTGCTTTAACTTTGCAACGACTAAGAAGAAAAACACTTAGTATGAAACGGCTCAAATAAACATAAGAGCCCCCAAGCGACTTGGGTAAAAGTTGACTATAAAATGTAAGGTGACATGTAGAATGCCTTCTAGACGGATTGTAGATCGTTTGTCGTAGCGGACCTTTTCGCTTCAACCTCTGGACCCAATAGTCCGGAGTGTGTCCGAATACCCTCGCGGTTATAAAAACCGGGGCATGCGTGGAGACCAGGCATAGGGGTCATTAGTGCTTTATCAGACAAGTGCCCAACTAGTTATGTTATATTACATGGTTAGTAAGAAACATCTTCCAGGGAGAATAGTTCCGTTAGGGGTTCCTTTCCCTGGGAGGCATGCCCTAAAGTGCATGTCCGGACTGCGAAAAGAGCAGAAAAACATCTGGGGGCAGGTAAATAAATAGGTAAGAAATCATCTTTTAGTTCACCGACCGAGTATTCCCTTAAGAACGCTAGCTTTTGGCTTCACCCAGTCTGAGATACACATCCGGCTGACCCGGCAGTAACAATCACAGAGGTGCTCCCTTTACCACCTAGCCTAATAATCGGGAACGTAGGGGTAAGCACAGGAGCCAGGCAACCCAGCTTGGCCAAAACTTAAGTCATATCGATGCATATAATGGTGAATAAAAGGTACATGTGGAAGTGTGACACATGTGTTGGGCATAAAGCCCGTATTAATAAGCTTCTGTTAAAGAAGCCCCTAGGTATAATGAGCGCGGGTAGCGCATCAGGTGTGTGCGAACAAAGTTTGGACAAGGAAAAATTTTTACAAGCAACTTTTTTCCAAAAAAGTATAATGCTTGGTCGAGCCGAACACAAGTCAAAAATTTAAAACTTTGAGCATGAAGGCAACTTAGCTGGTTAATGTGTTCGGTATTGACGACGCGGTCCGAGCTTGATGCGGGACAAGGTTCCATCCCCCAAGCCGGTCCCGAGGTGGCGGAGCAAGGAGCTCGGCACTCCGAAGTGGTGACATAGCACGGTCAATGCAGGACGACAGAGTGATGCCGAAGTCCCCGGCATGGGGTAATGAAGTGTTGACGAAGCCCCCCGTCCAGCCGAGGTGACGCCCAAGGATATAGTCCGGCTGGATCATTTTTCTGTGCACAAAAAATAGTGCAAATCGGAGATAATAGTAATAATAATAAAAATATATATATAAAAAATTCGTTGCATAACAAATAAATTATGCAAAGTGAGTAATAAAAGAAATATGGCCTGGCACCGAAGTCAATGTCGATGCAGGGCGGCGGCGTGATGCGGTAAAGGCATGGCAAGGCCTGAATTCACAGGTCAGTTCGAGTTCCGGATGCGGCGTTTGCCGGACTATGTACGGAAACTGACCGAACCACCATGCGACCGTCGTTAATGCGGCCACCATTTGATAGACCTGCATACATATGACGGACAAATCAGAGTAATAATTCATTGGAAAAAATGAACCCTAACAAGCAAAAAATGCCAGGATTAATAGCACCTGACTTATTTGTTGTAGTAATCCGAAGAAAGGTGATTCCCAAAATTGGGACTTGATCCGCACACCTATCGCCTGATGGGCGATAAAACAACGGCATGGCGATGCTGGTAAAGGTTGGCTCGCCGAGGCAAAGCCCTCGGTCCAGCTAACGCGACGGAGCTGGTCGGCCAGCAACGCCGAAGTCTCCGGAGTAGGTTGATGAAGAGATGATGAAGCCCCCGGTCCAGCGATGCAGGTCGTGACGTGGTCGATGCCGGTTGATGAAGTGACCGTGTGGCGATGCAGGTGTGCCCGCTCCGTGTAATCCGTGGGGCGGCGATGTTGGTGACGATTTATCCTTCTCGATGTCGAACTATTGTTCGGCTGGCCGAGATGATGATCCGAAGAAATTGAGCTCGGCTCAACAAAGCGATGACGTGTCTAACGCAGGTCGGCCGCCGTGGAGTGATGTTGTTGGGCTGGTTTGACACTGGCGCGACGGTGAAGTTCGTATTGCAAGAATACTTTTAATACTACTGGGATGTGTTTGAGAATAAAACACAACACCCCATACGAAAACTTCCTTCAAAAAGGATGTCCGAGATCCAGTTCATAAAGAAGATGAATTCGGGTCGGATTCGTTCTCGCGCAGAAAACTGATCCAAAAAGTGATGCACTAATCGGAAGTTTCCCGGAGCTTGGACGGTCGGATCGAGCTGAATTTTTGGCAGGTGGTAGATATGGGAATTCCGCAGCAAATCAACAGTTGGGTCCTCCAAAGGACATCCGAGCTAGATGCTGTATACCACGCCCTAAACTCGTCCGGATTCTCGTCCAGATTCAACACGGCTCCGGTATATCGGAGATTGCCGGAGATTCCTCCATTGGAACTCGACGAAATTTTTGCAGGGTTGTAGTAGACTTAATTCCGTATAATTCCACCGAAGTAATCGTTTAAGCGACACTCGAGGAGGTGGTGGCAGCAGATACAAGTTTGCTGTCCAGAAAAACAGCACGGTCGCCTGAGGGCAATGTTGATGTTGAGCCCCCAAGCTCCATGGGTGACTCCTCCATGATCATGATAGAGATCGGAGTTGGTGTTGATGAAGGCCTTCATCCGAACATGACGATCGGAGGTAGGGCATAGTCCTCGGTCAAGCCAAGGTGACCAGTCGAGCTGGTGACGAAGAAGCCGACGTCGCAGTTGACCTGCAGTCGAGCCATTGATCCTTTTGCCGATCACACAGCGGAACTCTCAATGAAAGCACCAATGTCGGTGTCAAAACCGGCGGATCTCGGGTAGGGGGTCCCAAGCAGTGCATCTTAGGATCAATGGTAACAGGAGGCAAGGGACACAATGTTTACCCAGGTTCGGGCCCTCTTGATGGAGGTAAAACCCTACGTCCTGCTTGATTGATATTGATGATGTGGGTATTACAAGAGTAGATCTAGCACGAGATCAAGGAGGCTAAACCCTAGAAGCTAGCCTATGGTATGATTATTGTATATTGTATATCTGTCGACTAGCCTGGCCCTGGTTTATATAATGCACCAGAGGCCTAGGATAACAAGAGTCCTAGCCGAATACGCCGGTGGGGGAGGAGTCCTTGTCTTGATCACCAAGTCTTGTGGAATCTTCCTTGCATGCGGCACCTGTCCGGACTGGCCCATGAGTATGCGGCCCTGGGGGTCCTCGGCCCAATCTAACCGATTGGGGGACGATGTGGTGAGTACCCCCTAGTCCAGGACACCGTCAATCTTCATAGAATATGTGGGAGCCAATATGAGCATCCAGGTTCCGCTATTAGTTATTGACCGGAGACGTGTCTCGGTCATGTCTACATAGTTCTCGAACCCGTAGGGTCCACACGCTTAATGTTTCGATGACAGTTATATTAGGAGTTTATGATTTTTGATGTACCAAAGGAGTTCGGAGTCCCGGATGAGATCGGGGACATGAGAGGAGTCTCGAAATGGTCGAGACGTAAAGATCAATATATTGGACGACTATATTCAGAGTTCGGAAAGGTTCCGAGTGATTCGGGTATTTTCGGGGGTACCGGAGAGTTACGGGAATACGAGGAAGAAGCAATGGGCCTCATGGGCCAAGTGGTGGAAGAGAGGAGGCAGGGTGCGCGGCCCCCCTAGCCCAAACCGAATTGGACTAGGGGGCCGGCCCCCCTTTCCTCCTTTTCCTCCCTCTCCTTTCCTTCTCCTTGTACTTCCCTGCCTTCCCCTCTCCTAGTTGGACTAGGAAAGGAGGGAGTCCTACTCCCGGTGGGAGTAGGACTCCTCCCTGGCGCGCCCTCCCTTGGCCGGCCGCCCCCCCTTGCTCCTTTATATACGGGGGCAGGGGGCACCCCATGACACACAAGTTGATCTTCGTGATCATTCCTTAGCCGTGTGCGGTGCCCCCTCCACCATATTCCACCTCGGTCATATCGTAGCGGTGCTTAGGCGAAGCCCTGCGTCGGTAGAACATCCTCATTGTCACCACGCTGTCATGCTGACGGAACTCATCCCTGACACCCTGCTGGATTGGAGTCCGGGGATCGTCATCGAGCTGAACGTGTGCTGAACTCGGAGGTGCCATACGTTCGGTACTTGGATCGGTCGAATCGTGAAGACGTACAACTACATCAATCGCGTTGTCATAACGCTTCCGCTTTTGGTCTACGAGGGTACGTGGACAACACTCTCCCCTCTCGTTGCTATGCATCACCATGATCTTGCGTGTGCGTAGGAATTTTTTTGAAATTACTACGTTCCCTAACAAGTATCGCTCTCCAGAGCGGTAGTACCGCGAGCTCTGGTCTGGCACCGCTGCTCAAGTGGTGGTAGGCGCGGATGTAATTTTTTACATCCGCACTCCCCGCGGTAGTACCATGCTGCGGCGCGATAGTACCGTGACGCCTGGCCAGGTTCAGTAGCAAGTGCGGAGGTAAGGGCAGATGTAATTTTTTACATCCGCACCTTTCACGGTAGTACCGCACCCGTGGTCGCGGTAGTTCCGTGTCGGATTTTTGCATGACAATTTCTCAGCGGAGGTAGTCACGGATGTAATTTTTTACATCTGTGCCTACTGAGCCTGGCCTGCGGCTGTCTTGCGATAGTACAGTATGGGGCCGCGGTAGTACCGCTTGTGCGGATCTACCGCGCCCTGTTAATGCTCCTTTTGTCAGGTCTGGACACTGCCGTGCCCACGGTAGTACCGCGGTTCGCCGCGGTAGTACTACAGGCCCGTGCGGTAGTACCGCGCCTGAGGTGCGGTAGTTCCGTGGGTCGCGGGCTGAGTGGTGGGTAACGGTTGGAATTGTCCCCCCACTATAAAAGGGGGTCTTCTTCTCCAAGAAGACTCACCTCTTCCATCCCCAAGCTCCATTGTTGCTCCAAGCTCCATTTTCGCCCGATCTCTCTCCCTGGCCAATTAAACTTGTTGATTTGCTCGGGATTGGTTGAGAAGGCTCCGATCTACACTTCCACCAAGAGAAATTTGATTCCCCCCACTTATCCCTAGCGGATCTTGTTACTCTTGGGTGTTTGAGCACCCTAGACGGTTGAGGTCACCTCGAAGCCATAGTCCATTGGGGTGAAGCTTCGTGGTGTTGTTGCGAGCCTCCGATTAAGTTGTGGAGATTGCCCCAACCTTGTTTGTAAAGGTTCGATCGCCGCCTTCAAGGGCACCAATAGTGGAATCACTGCATCTCGCATTGTGTGAGGGCGTGCGGAGAATACGGTGGCCCTAGTGGCTTCTTGGGGAGCATTGTGCCTCCACACCGCTCTAACGGAGACGTACTTCCCCTCAAAAGGAAGGAACTTCGGTAACACATCCTCGTCTCCACCGGCTCCACTCTTGGTTATCTCGCGCCTTTACTTTTGCTAGCTTACTTGTGTTGTTCCCCTTGCTTGCTCGTGTGATTGTTGTTGTTGCATCATATAGGTTGTTCACCTAGTTGCATATCTAGACAACCTACTTTGATGCAAAGTTTAATTTGGTAAAGAAAAGCTAAAAATTGTTAGTTGCCTATTCACCCCCCCTCTAGTCAACCATATCGACCCTTTTAACTATGAAGCAAGAGACTCATTAAGCAACACCTCATCCCTCCTTGATAGTATTGGCTTTTCCTATAGACTCAATGTGATCTTGGATCACTAAAATATAAAATGTAGAGTCTTGAGCTTGAAGCTTGAGCCAATCCTTTTATCCTTAGCATTTTGAGGGATCCACTTTTCTCATCCATGCCATGCCATTCATTGAGCTTTCCTGAAATATTTGTCTTAGAATAGTATTAGCTCAATGAGCTATATGTTGTTAGGAATTACCAAAACCACCTAGGGATAGTTGCACTTTCAGAAGGCCGCCCTTTGGCCTACATGCAAGGCGGCGAGATGGAGTCAGCCGATAACTGAGCATCTTGGTTGGCGATGTAGCCAGTCCCAATCAGCCACCGAGGATGAGCACAAACCCGATCAACATCACCATCTCCTCTCTGCTTTAGTTCCACCACCATGGTGACCTTTGAGAGAGCAGAGCAAAGCACCTCCGTAGGATAGTACCAGTGAGCTTAGGTTTGTGTTCCATACCAACAGATGACCTCCAGCCAGCACCACCAGGATTGCCACCACCGAAAGCCACCAACCATTGCTCGGTTGTAGCGGTGGCATCCTCCATGCCGACATATCACCAGACGCAACATGGGCAGAAGAGAACCTAAAACTAGATGCTCTGTTTCAGAGGACTACGTCGAGCACCTCTCCCTTTTCCGCTCCGGCCATTAGGGAAGATAGGGGATCGAGCCGGAAGATGCGGCTCTCTCTCGACTCTCAACGGCTCTCTCGAAGCGCAGTAGCTGTTTCCCCCCTCTCATTGACACGGTCACACGCGACTATTCAAAAGCACAAGCGGGCTATTTCCTGTCGCATATATCCCCCCTTCTAGTTCTAGTGTGGATTTCACTTTCAAAATATAAAAAACCAATTGAGTCCATATCGGGACTATGTTTCTTTTAGGAAACCAAGATTATGGTTGGTTTTACCATCTTCATCAACCAACAAATCATCTGCCTTTTTCTTCCCACGCGAACCTGGTAGGGTTGTTTGCAGGTAACCAAAGGCATTTACGCGCCTTAGGGTTCCTCCATGTCCATCAAGTTCGTTTCTCCTTCGTTCTGGCTGGGCAGCGGGTGCCATTGAGACTCAAAAGTTTGTTTGGCAATGGCGACAATTAGACTCCCTCTATGTCCTGAGCCCCCGCTCCTGAGCCCTGCTCTCCGGGTGCCCTTTTCCCCCGCCGGCGGCCACTCCCGCCCTGGGGTCCACCCCCTCTCCCCGCCGGCGGCCACCCCAGCCCCGACGTCCACCCCTCCCCCCTCTCTCGGGCATGCAGATCTAGACATGGCGTCCGGTGGTGGCAGTCCTTCCTCGGTGTCCTCCAGGCTACAGCCAATCATTTCGGGGATGGGGCTATCAGAGTCGCCGGGCTCTGCCGGCTCTTTGGCTCGGGCTCATGAGGCCGCACGCGACACTGCACTCACGCCGGCGGCGGGCTCGGCGGTGCCCTAGCCCTTCCTGCAAGGCCATGTGGCGCAGGCGCAAGGCGTTGCAGAAGCAGTCCGCGGCGGGAAGATCTGGGCCTCGCTCGCGCTCGCCGTCATCCTTCCCGGTGAGGCGGGAGGTTTCGGCAGATCTTTTTGGCCTGTGCTTCAAGTGTTTCCGGGAGGGCCATCGGAGGGAAGATTGCACCTTTCAGCCTCTGTATATTCGCTGCGGGCTCGAGGGCCACATCTCGACAGAGTGCAAGCGGCTGCGCAGCCCTCGTTCTGAGGAAGATCTCCGGCGTGATGCCATGGCCAAGGTGTCGCGCTCCTCTCAGTAGCTGCTGCCGGTTGGCCCTGTGAACAGGCTGTCGCCGGTCGCTCGGCAGGTCGCTCCGGTGGAGAGGCCCTCGCCAGCGCTGGTTGGCACCGCACAGTGGGGCTCAGCCAGGCATCGCCAGCTGCTGTAGGAGATGTCTGCATCCTTCGCCGCACATCGGAGATTGATGACCTTGAGCATCGGCTCAAGCTCGCAGTGGTGGCCTACGTCGGCGGGTCTCGACTGCCGGTGTCATTCTTGGATGCTACGGAGCCTATCGCGTCGGAGTTGCACATCCCGCACCATTGCTTCTCGGTGCACAAGTACCACCCGGAGGACTTTCTTGTGGTGTTCTCTTCGGCTAACTTGCGGAACAGGATTCTGGCTACGGGCTCTGTCGGCCGCGGCGCGTTCAAGCTCTACATTCGCCCATGGCTGAGACAAGCGCAGGCTGTTTCGAGGATGATGCGCACGCAGGTGGATCTCATGATCGAAGGAGTCCCTTCTCACGCCTGGACCTGGGAAACGGCGGCGGAAATTCTGGGCACGGCGTGCCTGGTGGAGAGTCTTGCGCTGGAGACAACCAATAGGGAGGACTTGTCTCTCTTCAAGATGTGTGCTGGGTGTGTGGATCCTGATGGTGTGCCGACGAAAAAGCAGATATGGGTGCCGGAGCTGAAGGTTGATGAGGGACCGGCGACGCGGCTGCCGACTTCTCGACAACTCTTGGAGTACAAGGCGCTAATCCACATTGGTCGGATCAGGGAGCACGAGGGCCCGGGCACCTGGTTACGGCCACCTAGCTCCGATGGGAGTGGCCAGAGCGGCTTGCTGGATGACTCAGGAGATTTCTCCGGCCAAGGAGAATGGAGAACCCTGCCCTGGACGCGGGGTGTGCGTGATCACCGCGGCTCGTTCAATGGTCACCACGGAGGCAGTACAGGCAGGCATTACTGGGGCGCATTGGGCCGTCCAACTGGCGTATCACACATGGCTGTTGGCGGCGCCGCTGCCGTGTGGCCAAGTGTTGCAGTTCCGGTGGCCACGGTGTTGGTGCCGGCTAAAATTGCGGTGGCTGGGAACTCGTCGGGCATGCCTTGCCCGCCAGAGGAGGTGCTGGCGCCTGGCCGACAGGTGGGGCAGGCAGTGCTGTCACACACGTAGGATAAGGCGACGCCTGCTCCCACCCAGGTGCTTTTTGACCAGGCGTCGGACCCGCGGCCACTTTTGTTTGAACCCAGGCAGGAGGATAAGAGTGACACGTGCCAGGAAAATCGAGTCGTTTTGGAGCTGGCTGAGCTGGAGCCAATTGCAACCACAACCATAGGGGCAGCTCCAGAAGGCTCGGGGGATCCCGAGGAGTGCAGGACAATGTCACCGACCGCTGTGGTGCAGGGAGTGAGTGACCAGGTGATGGCCAATAGCAACTCGCCTATGGTCGAGCTGGGCCAGAGGGAGGCAGTTCGCAAGGATGCTGCCCTAGCACCCATCATGGAGGTGGGGCCACAAGAGCGAGAGGACCTATGCCGGATGGTGTTGCACGTGGCTGACGAGAGGGGCCCAACTTCAGATCCTTTGCACGTCGCGCCCGAGGTGGATTCTGGCATGACCGGGCCGCAGGACGGGAGGCAGGTGGATCCCGAGGTCTCGCGGGAGATGGGACCTGTGGGCCCTGGTGCTAAGGTGACCACGTACGGTGCATGCATGCATGACGAGGCGTTGGAAATTGCTGGGACGCAACTGGGAGGTACAAATGCTCGCACTTTGGACACGCCCTTGTCCAACAAGGAGATCATTGCTCTTGGAAACATCAAAACTTTCTGTGCCGGACTCCTCAAGAAGCTTGCCCCACCGCTGCTCAAGGAATTCGAAGGGCTTCAAGGAGTCTGTGTTGGCCAGGATCCATTCACACTGCGGCACGCCACCAGATCGGGGTGCTCAATTGGGCAGAAGAAGACTAAGGCGTCAGCAGCTTAAACGGTTCTGCTAAAGGCGTTGAGATTTGCTGTGATGACCTAGCGGTCTCTGAAGATGTGCTAGATCAGCTTCACACGGTGTTTGACTCACCTCTCCAGGGGACACAACTGAGAGCGATCGCGGCAATCTTTGGGAAGGCGATACCACTAGACCTAGGAGGCGACTTGGAGAGTGCTGCACTGATCATGGTGTAGTTGCAGGGGGGGTCGTCTACATGGAGGCGCTCGTTGTCATGTGGTACGCTGGAATGGAGTTAGTTTGCTGGAACATGCGTGGCCTAAATGGGCCAGCTAGGAGGAAATCCTTATGTGAATTTGTAAATTCGTTGCATGTGGCGATTTGTTGTATCCTGGAAACCAAACTTGAGAGGGTGGATCAGTTCACGATTCTGCAATGTATGGGGCCTACTTATGATGGCTACACCTATCTACCGGCGTCTGATACTAGGGGAGGGATTTTCATTGCTTGGGACTCCACCAGGGTACAATTGACAAAGCATGTCAATGACACCCATTCCATCTCTAGCTACGCTTCCCCTGTGGGGGGGGGGCACACCTTGGTGGTTGTCGGTGGTTTACGGTCCTCAGGAGGACGGCCAGAAAATTGAGTTTCTGCAAGAGTTGACGAAGCGTAGATTGTTGTGCCCCGGGCCATGGTTGCTCATTGGGGATTTCAACTTAATACTCCACACGACGGATAAGAGCAATTCCTTGATCGATAGGCGTATGATGAGGCGGTTCAAAAGTTTCGTTGATGACAACGCTTTAAAGGAGCTCTTCCTACATGGGCGCAATTACACGTGGAGTAACAGCGTGAGAACCCGATGATGACTAAGATTAACCGTGCCTTTGTTTCCATTGACTGGGAGCTCGACCACCCAGATTGCTTACTCCAGGCACTGTCCACGGCAATTTCTGACCATTGCCCCCCTTCACTTGGCGTTGGATGATCACATGGGGACGCGGAGGAGATTTCGCTTCGAAAAGTTTTGGGTCAAGATGGATGGATTCATGGAGGTGGTGCAAAAGGCTTGGACTGAAGGAAATATGCCCTAGAGGCAATAATAAAGTTACTATTTATTCCCTTATTTCATGATAAATGTTTATTATTCATGCTAGAATTGTATTAATCGGAAACTTAGTACATGTGTGAATACATAGACAAAACAAAGCGTCCCTAGTATGCCTCTACTTGACTAGCTCGTTAATCAAAGATGGTTATGTTTCCTAACCATAGACATGTGTTGTCATTTGATGAACGGGATCACATCATTAGAAGAATGATGTGATGGACATGACCCATCTGTTAGCTTAAGCATTATGATCGTGTCAGTTTCATTGCTACTGCTTTCTTCATGACTTATACATGTTCCTCAAACTATGAGATTATGCAACTCCCGAATACCGGAGGAACACTTTGTGTGCTACCAAACGTCACAAGGTAACTGGGTGATTATAAAGGTGCTCTACAGGTGTCTCCGATGGTACTTGTTGAGTTGGCATAGATCGAGATTAGGATTTGTCACTCCGATTGTCGGAGAGGTATCTCTGGGCCCTCTCGGTAATGCACATCACTATAAGCCTTGCAAGCAATGTGACTAATGAGTTAGTTACGGGATGATGCATTACGGAACGAGTAAAGAGACTTGCCGGTAACGAGATTGAACTAGGTATTGAGATACCGACGATCGAATCTCGGGCAAGTAACATACCGATGAGAAAGGAAACAACGTATGTTGTTATGCAGTTTGACCGATAAAGATCTTCGTAGAATATGTAGGAGCCAATATGAGCATCCAGGTTCCGCTATTGGTTATTGACCGGAGATGAGTCTCGGTCATGTCTACACTTTCGTGGCCCTTTCTTTTTGAGGTGCTGCGAGCAAAAGGGTTCTCGGAGATATGGATCTCTTGGATCGACACATTGCTTACATCTGCTAGCTCGAGAGTCATGGTAAACGGTTGTGCTGGCGCAAAGTTTATGCATGCCAAGGGGCTTCGGCAAGGGGATCCGACCTCCCCGTTGCTTTTCATCATCGCTATGGATGTTCTCATCTCACTGGTCATCAAGGCGCATGAGCATGGGATCCTCAGCCCTATCACCGGTTGTACTCTGATGTAGAGGCTCTCCTTGTATGCGGATGACGTGGTCCTCTACATTAGGCCTACCAGATCGGAGCTGCAACTTGTGAAGGATCTGCTTGGTATCTTTGAAGTGACTTCCGCTTTGAAAGTGAACTTTGCCAAGTCCGCGACAATTCTCATAAGATCCGAGGAGGAGGACGTGGAGCTGGTTAGGAATGCTCTACCATGGAAGATCGACTCCTTTGCTTGCAAGTACCTTGGCCTACAGTTAAGCATCAAGTAACTCAAGCGGAATGAATGGCAGCCGATTGTAGACACGGCTCTTCACATTATGCCCGGCTGACAGCATGGCCTAGTCACCAGGCCCGGACGGCTCGTCCTGGTCAATCAAGTCATGAGAGCTAGGCCAACGCACCACCTCATGGTGGCTGAGGCGCCCAAGTTGGCCTTACAACAAGTGGACAAGGGTTGTCGCGCTTTTTTCTAGGCTGGCACGGAAGCTGTAAACGGTGGCAAGTGTGTGGTATCTTGGAGGAGAGTATGCCGCCCCAAGCAGCTCGGAGGGTTGGGCATCATTGATCTACACAAGCATGGTATCGCTCTGAGACTCAGATGGGAGTGGCTTAGGAGGACGGATTCGTCTAGGCCCTGGTAGGGCCTAAACCTCACCGCGGATAAGCAGGTAGCACATGCATTTCGGAGTCTAGTCCAATGGCGAGTCGGGAACGGAGAGCACACCCTTTTCTGGAGAGACAGATGGCTCAATGGAGGCACGGTTGCTGAGATTGCACCCTTGGTGGTCGCCAGAGTCAAGACACAAGTGGCAAACAAACGCCTTCTCAGAGAGGGGCTTTGTATGCACGCCTGGACAGGCGACATTACCGGGATCCTTGACACTGACGCTCTTGCACAGTTCATTAGGCTCTGAGAGTTACTCATGGATGTGCAATTGGACTTGGAGCTGGAAGACACTCCGCTTTGGGCCTGGAACGAGTCCGGTGTCTACTCGGCAACATCGGCGTACATGATGCTTTGTATGGGAGGGATACGGTCCCACTCCTTCATGGCCATCTAGAAATGTTAGGCGATGCTATCCTGCCGAATCTTCATGTGGCTCGCGGTGCAATATCGCCTTTGGACTTCGGATAGGAGAGCTAGGCATGGTTTACAAGACCAAACTTCCCCATGCCACCTCTATGTCCAGGACGAGGATACGGTGGACCACATCCTGCTACAGTGCGTGTACGCCAGGCACATGTGGTTTCTTTGCTTCACCGGGATCGGAGTGGACCTAACCCTATGCCCCACGCCGCAGTCCCAGACTGCAGATTGGTGGTGCGAGGCGAGGAATCGGATAGCCAAGACGAGCAAGAAAGGCCTTGACACGGTGGTAATGTTGATCCGTTGGTCTCTGTGGAAGTAGAAAAATGCTAGAGTCCTTGGTAGGAGCGGCACGTTAGATGTGTTCGGCGTGACAGAGGCCATCTCTCACTCCCTTGGCAATCGTTCATCCTATCACGTGCACAACGTTTCACTCCCAACGCGGAGTCGCGGACGCCGAGACGGACGCAGTCAACCGGCAGACAGAGCCGGGTCGGAGTTGGACGCCCCCTCCACCCAACCGTCCACATTGGCATATATCCCACCCGCTGACACACCGCAAAAACTAATTTCCACTTTTTTTCTTTCTGTGGTTTCTTCTCCTCCGCGAGGAAGCAAGGAAGCAAACCCATCGCTCGTCATCCCAAGGTACGCACCTACGAATTCCCCAATCCCTACCCCCGATTTCCCTCCATCAATCAATCGACCCCACGGATCGGGGCGAAATCGCCCGATCTGCTCACCTCTGGATCCCGATCCGACGATTTTCCCCGGCTAACCGGCGTCCGATCCATCCGATCCAGGCCGGCGACGATGCTGGAGGAGCTGCTCATCTTCACGCGGGGCGGCCTGATCCTGTGGTCGTCCTGCCGGGCCCTCGGCGGCGCGGCGCTGCTCAAGGGCTCCCCGATCGACGCGCTCATCCGCTCCTGCCTGCTCGAGGAGCGCTCGGGCGACGCGGGGTTCGCCAAGGACGCCTACGCGCTCAAGTGGACCTTCAACAACGACCTCGGCCTCGTCTTCGTCGCCGTCTACCAGCGCATGCTCCACCTGCTCTACGTCGACGACCTGCTCGCCGCCGTCCGCAAGGAGTTCTCCCAGATCTACAATCCCAAAAGGGTCTCCTACGATGATTTGTTCACGGAGAAGTTCCGGCAGCTGCACCTCGAGGCCGAGGCGCGCGCCGAGGCCATGAAGAAGTCCCGGCAGCAGCCCGCCAACCCCTCCTCCGGCGCTGGCCGGGCGTCCGGTGGCCCCGCCGGCAAGAAGCTCGGCCCCAATGCTCGCAGTCGTGGTGGGGGCGGTGCTGGGAAGAAGAATTCTGGGTCTGGGAAGGATGATTCTGATGGCGACTCCGGGAAGGAGCAGAACGGTGGTTTCACCGCTAACGGTGGTAGCGTCGCCAAGGGTGGGCACGAGAACGGCTCCACTAAGGACAGCTCTCGCACCGCCGCCCGGGCTGTTGTTGCTGACAGTGACGGCAAGGAGAACGGGGACCCCAACGACGGGGCCTTCGATGTAAATACCTTGCGTAAGAAGACAGGAGGAAAGAAGGGCGGCGGCGGCAAGAAGAACGATGTGAAGAAGGCGGCCAAGGCCGAGCCCAAGAAGGCTGTCAAGCAGATGAGGGTCTGGGACGACAAGCCGCCCAAGAGCGAGAAGCTGGACTTCACGGACCCGGCCGACGAGAGAGGGGAGGAGGTGATTGAGAAGGTGCTTACCGACCAGGGGGACAGCATGATGGATAAGGATGAGGATCTGAGCAGCGATAGTGAGGACGAAGAGGATGAGGGAGAGGAGAATGCTCAAGCTGGCCAGAAGAAGAAGGGCTGGTTCTCCTCCATGTTCAAGAGGTATATAAGAATTGTGTTCTGCATTTGTTTGTTCTTGTCATTAGTAGCCTACTTAATTAATAATCTCTCTTTAGTTGTATTGGCTTAACAAGTTGCTAGTAGTGTCAACTCAAACCTATTTTGCGCTCCGGTGATAAGCTATAACATAATGTTTTTCCATACTAATTCTATAGTTCAAACCGCGACATGGAAATAGCATAGTAGATAGTTTATAGTCTTCAGAAGCACTATATGATTTTCATGTCTTCTCATTGGTCATTATCTGAAATAAAAAAATAAGTTATGATTTGGGTCTCCATGATTTGTTGCCTGATGACAAGATTTAGTATCCATTTTCGTTTAGGAAACAGATACAGGTATGTGAGACAAGATTTATATTCACCCAAATTTGCTAGCTAAACCATTAGCTAACTGCATCGCTGGAGTAATGCCATTGCACCTGCCACCTCATCAGTTTGCACACTTGATACACACATACCTGGTAGAATAGCAAGTTGAGCCTGAAACCTTGAATATAAGCATGTTAACCATATACAGGGTACATATCTGAGGTGGTGGTTGGTCTTTAACTGCCTGTAATATGTTAACTAGAATTTTTGTTTTCTTCTAACATCCTGCATTCAAGTAGTGTTTACCAGCTTGTTAGCTTTCTCACAATTTTGCAATCTATGAACATATCACTTAATTGCAACATTTGTATTTTTTCTGTGCTCAGCATTGCAGGTAACAATGTACTTGAGAAGTCTGATCTGCAACCTGCACTCAAAGCTCTTAAAGATAGACTGATGACAAAGAATGTGGTATGCATTTCTTCATTTACGTGGCGATTTGCTTCATATTTAATAACCCTATTAGTAAACCAGCTCTTTGTAGTTTGGTTCTTCATCTGTCTGGGTAATGAAATTGACCTTATTTCCGCAGGCTGAAGAAATAGCAGAAAAGCTTTGTGAATCAGTAGCAGCTAGCCTTGAGGGCAAGAAGCTAGGTTCCTTCACAAGAATTTCTTCTACTGTTCAGGTTTGCAGCACACACCAGTCTGAATCGCTTCACATTTACATTCAAGCAGACATTCTGTACAGCTTCCTCATGCACTTCATTTGATTTTCGCTTCTTCAGACAGCTATGGAGGAGGCTCTTCTTCGCATTTTAACTCCAAGGCGATCCATTGACATATTAAGGGATGTGCAAGCTGCCAAGGAGCGTGGCAAGCCATATGTCGTTGTTTTTGTTGGAGTGAATGGAGTTGGAAAATCTACCAATCTTGCAAAGGTTTAATATATTTCAAATGCCTGACATGAGAAAACATACTAAATATGAAGAATTTGCTCACGTCATCCTGTCTTGCATCTTTACAGGTCGCTTATTGGCTTCTTCAGCATAACCTCAGTGTCATGATGGCAGCATGTGATACCTTCAGATCTGGTGCTGTTGAGCAGCTGCGGACTCATGCTCGCAGGCTTCAGGTACTGACCATCTCCTCTTGAGTAACACAACAGTTGTATGTACCCAGTTTTGCAACATCTCATATTGAACTTTGTAGGTCACTGTTTTGTTTTGTAATCATATAAGAGTAATGTTATAATCATAGTTTGTGCGCATATCGTGAATCTGTTCCGCTCAAGCAGTATAATGCACTTCATTTTGTGGAAAACCAATTGGGAAGAATCCTACTGCATGTAGGTAAAAGAATTAAGATGTAATGCACTTGATGAATCTCTAACCTCATCAGTGGGTTTAGCTATTCCTTGTCATTAGTATGATTGTCTGTAAATGTGACCTCATTAGTTCATCTGCATATAACACATCTTTTGCTTAACTGGTGGCAAAATATGTGTCCTGCTGTTTTGTTCAGTTTTAGTATGTGTGCTTTTCTTCCCAATCCCAGACGCAACAACCTGTACCTTTTTGAACGAAACCACCAGCTTGTGATTGTATCCTTACATGACGACATTGTGTACAGATACCTATATTTGAGAAGGGATATGAGAAGGATCCAGCAGTTGTAGCGAAGGAAGCTATTCAGGAAGCCACTCGGAACAAATCAGATGTTGTTCTTGTTGATACGGCTGGTCGTATGCAGGTTGGTCTAGTGGCTTAGCTGCAATGTACTCGTTTCTTTTTCTGTTCTTCTTCTTGAACTGTGCCGTTCTTAACCACCCCACTCTCACACCATTCTGATACATTCTGTGTGGCGAATTGATATTGCCAGGATAATGAGCCACTGATGAGAGCACTCTCCAAGCTCATCAATCTCAACAAGCCAGATCTGGTTTTATTTGTGGGAGAGGCATTAGTTGGGAATGATGCAGTCGATCAGCTCAACAAGTTCAATCAGGTACTGGTTTTGCAGCGACAGACAGATTGAAGCAACCAACACACACGCTGTATTTTCTTTCGTTGCTGACTGCTTTGAAATTATCTCTCTCTCTTGAACAGAAATTGGCAGATCTTTCCACTGTTCCCACAGCGAGACTGATCGATGGTATCCTGCTCACCAAGTTTGACACTATCGACGACAAGGTAGGGGGAACTTGTGCCGAACATATGCTTGATTAATAATCACTACAACCAACCCCTCTTTTACAGCTTCTGATGACGAGTATATATATGAAAAATATATGCAGGTCGGAGCCGCGCTGTCCATGGTTTACATATCCGGATCTCCGGTCATGTTCGTCGGGTGCGGCCAGTCCTACACTGACCTGAAGAAGCTGAACGTGAAATCCATCGTGAAGACCCTCCTGAAGTAAAATGGTAGTGCTAGTACATGTCGTGCTCCGATATGTGCCGCATTCAAGGAGTCTCTGTTATATCTCCGAAAATCCCCCGTGACATCGTCGTTTTCTCGTTTGGTTTGGCGTGAAACTGTCGTCCCTAGCAAACTTTTCTGGTTGCTGTTAACTTGTTCTGTTGTGTGGATCGTCGTGCTTGGTTGCCTCGTCAGAAATTAATTATAAATACAATAATATGTGCCTTGTTTCATATTGTGTTTGCTTGTCTTGGATAGTGTTGGCCTGGCTGGAAATCTATCGAAGTCAGGTCGTTGCCTAGACATGCGAAAATGATGAAATCTCGTCGAAACTGTCAGGTGAAGCAAAGTAGGGCTGCATACCTGATTTATCAATGCCTCTGATGAGAATAGAACATCAAAATAATGCAAACAGTTGGTTGTACTTATGATGTTTGTACTCCCTCCGTCTCAAAATTCTTGTCTTACATTTGTCTAAATATAGATGTAGCAAGTCACGTTTTAGTATTAGATACATCCGTATCTAGATAAATCTAAGATAGAATTTTGGGACGGAGGAAGTACAATATTGTGCCCAAATGGTGGCTTGTGCGGCACGCACATTCAGCAGACCCAAAGATATTGAAGAAGCAGCTGCTTCTTACAAAGATGGTACGGGTATGGGTATGGGGTATGGCGATGAGCTGGTTGATGAAACAACCTTTGGCCTAGGACCATAATCTTACACTCCGTTCTGTTTCATAATGTAGTGCATATAGATGTTTTGAAAAGTCAAACCTCACAAACTTTAACCATGTTTGTGGAGAAAAAGCATTCATATATATCATTAGATTCATCATAAGACGCAGTTTCATATTTTATATATTTTGTATTGTATACATAAATAGTTTTCTCTATAAAATTTGTCAAAGTTTGACTTTTCAAAGACATCTGTATGCTCTAAATTCTAGCCTTACAAAACGTAGTAGTATATTTTAAGACGGAGGTAGTAAGCTGGTTTTCCACTTTCAGTATAGTGATCTAAAAAAGCATCCAGGCCCATGGACATCTTGTGAAACCTTCTTGTTGGTGTCTGTCCCTGATCTCTCTTGGACTGGAGCCTGAAAACTTCTTCTTGCCAATCATGGATGCAACTGCTGCTCATTTCCTCCTTCCTCGCTGCATCTGGCAGATAACAGTTATCTTCCTGTCTCATATTCCGATCTCCGCCCTTCCCCCGGCGACCGCCATTGACGCGCATTCGCCCCATTGTCCAGCTCCGGCCTGTCTCTCTCTCTCTTCGCAAATCCGGCCCATCATCAATCAACAGGATAAACATTCCAGCCACATTATTACATCACTTTCACTATATATCATCATTATGTATTGCAGTGTTGCTCACTTTCCCATTGTGTAAAGTATTTTTTTTAGCCTGAGATTCGATGGCCACAACCACAACACATGACACACATATGGTGAACTCTTAGGAGAGACCATGGGGGAGGAGCCTTGCCCTCGAAGTTATTAGAGGGGCATCTCATCTCATCTCCTCTCCTCTCCTCTTCCTGTCGTTGCGCCGGCGGCCCCTTTTCGCGTTTGCTAGATGCCTCACGGAAGACAGACTGGTGTAGACGCATTAGCGGCCGTCCTCCTCTCCCCTCCTTCGGAGGGGATATATTCCTTCCCTCATGCCCTGCTTTGCTTTATTGAGTTGAGTTGCGGTGCCAAAAAGAGTTGTTTGTTGTGTTGTTTAACCTTGCTGCATGATTTTTTTTTACACAATCATCTTAAGCACGCACTCCAGGAGCACAATATCTCCGATTATTCCGCCGTGCACTGCACTTGCTGGTCATTTTTTTCCCTGTAAAAAAAGAACTAGTATATGTGGGTAATGATCTGACAGGCGATCTCAAAATTATACTTCTATTCCTACGTAACATATCCAACCCTTCTTGGTTCAGGGTTTTCCGTTTCCGAAGACTAGTAAAATAGGCGGATTCTGGAACTCCTGGCATGAAATTAGGAGTGACAGTTAGGGAAGGTTCTGGTTTTCAACGTCGCTTAATTAGTTTTTTTTTAAACAGGTACTCCCTCCGTCCCAAAATAAGTGTATCAAGCTTAGTGCAACTTTGTACTAGAGCTAGTACAAAGTTGAGACAGTTATTTTGGGACGGAGGGAGTATATTCAACCAAATCAACCCATCTTAACTGAAGGAATTCGCTACGAATCTCATGTCAAACTTTTAAGCATGACAAATCTGACGGCCGGGATGGCAATTACGTTGTCATGAGCATGACAATTAATTTCCTTCAACAAGCATGTCATGCTTAAGAATTTGATGTCAGGTTGTTAACATTTCCAAAATTAAACTCTACTTATTTCTGGCATGCATGCATCCAATTTATTCTTTTTTGTCAGCGGAGGAAGCAGCAGGAGCCAAGATTCTATCTATCTCAAGTGCCACTTGGCAATTCAGACCAACTGAACAGCTTCCTTTGTCCTGGTAAGTGAGTGAGTCTTCCACAAGTCTCCTACCAAGCAGCAGATTACATGCATGCATGCATGCACATCTACTTTTCCGCTCTTGTGTATAAGACTGAAAGACTAACACGAGTGCTGTCTGTCTGTCCATCTGTCTGTGTTGGTAACTGTTCAGCTTCAGGGTTACGACGGAATCAATAATGGACATGTATGTGTCAGGCAGCAAGTAGGCGTGACTCTTGCTAGACTTGCGGCGCATGCTCACACATGTGCAACTTAACCCTAGTTAATGTGAATCCGCAGTTGACTTCAAAAATAGGTGAGTCTTTCGGTTCTCGAACATTTCGTTTGTTCGAATTCATATGCCGGAACATGAAGAACTAACAAAGTCTTCTCTAGCTTCTACTACCATCTTAAGACTGGTGGAAAATACATTCCACACATTCAAATATCTCGCCGACATCCTTCCCTTCCGCTTCCTCTTCTTCGAAACCAGAGACCCCTTCATGTTGAGACCTCAGCTCTTTCCTGTGAAAATCCTGCAAAATTTCAAACTTATGTTGGGAACATTGCGGTGAAAGTGTCTTTTTGTTAGGTAATATACAAGTGTGCGTGTCCATGAACTTCATAGCTCTTTCTTAACATAAAAGAACACTATGTTATATTAGAAAAAGTGGGAAGAGGAAGAAAAGTCCCACAGTCTGAACCGAATCCCACTCTCCGAGGAGGCTTCACCAAGACACACCCTCCTCTTTAGATTTTTCCTTTAGTTTAGCCTCTCTCTCTCTCTCTCTCAGAAAGGCGCCGGTCTTTAGCTCTTTCCAGGGGCGGCACTCCTTGTGTTGGTGCCCACAAGCTTGATGCTACCGCTCTGTTCAGTGCTCACTCCTTGTTGTGTAGGTGAGGCTTTCAGGATCCGATTCCCCGGGTCTTTGAGCTTTCAGGTCCTGTTGCAGATCAAAATGGCTTGGTTCCACTTTGTGATCTTGGTGATTCATTCATTCACTCATGGCGCTTTAACCGCTTCGCCCGTGCGCCGAACAAAAGCGCGCGCCTATGGGTTTTTAATAATGGTAGGAGATGGGTGCATTGCATATTTGCATGGGGAATAAGTAAAGCAGGTCTTAGTCTTTGCAACTGATGGATTGGTTTAGAACTGCCTAACCATGGGGTTACTGGTTAGGCTGTTCTTGTAGTGGTTGCAGAATTGCAATTTTGTTGGGTGCCTGAGGAATGAGTTTTCATCATGAAAACAAATGATGCATTCAGTCAGTGCTCAGCAGCTATTGGTACCTTTTATAGCTAGCACAGAATTACCGCAGATTCATCATCTGTGCAGAGTGGAGGCCTCAACTTGAGAACCAGCATCTGAATCTTCAAGCCATATATTTCAGCTTCGCATGAAGTGTTAAATTTCCCCTGATGCTCATGGATCAGTCCTCCACAAGCCTAACTCTGATCTTTTCATCCTCATTTTAGGTGACATCTTGAACAGAACAACTCCACATTTCACCTCCTCATATCCGATAACGTGTCGACTGTAATTCTTCTTCTTGAGACGATGCGAAATTGCGCGAATCTGACAATAAGACAAAGCCTGAATGAGAGAGCTCGGCACCTTAGGGACAGCCATAACCTTATCTGTGTATTCAATCAGTCCTGCAGATAGCATCAGGGGAGCGGCAGCAGCATAAGCATATTGGACTGTACCCTCGCAACATTGTCCCAACGTGGACGAATTTGGGACTGCAATTAGCAGCACAGGTGCTGATGACAGGAGATGCCTGGTGCCATTGGGGTAAAGCACGGCAGCTTTACGCTGCGATTGCCATCGGAACAAAACACGCGATTCGGTTCATGTTGCAGCGAGAAATTCCATCTTGATAACCAACTAATGCCTGTCGATCACCCGCGCTGCTGCGCAAACAACGGTAGGGGCTCACTTATCTGCTCCAGAGAAGATTCGCGGACGAGACTTGTTATTTCTCCAACCCTGAGGAATAGATAGATAAATATGATGAGCAATGAAGCATTCATTCTTTGAGCATGGATGGCACACGTGCGGTCCATACCCGCCCTAGTACATACCCAGAACTTCAGATCATGGCAAGGTAATTATCAGCTATACATTGACAGCTAGGGGTCAGTCCTCATTACTAATCTTCTTGTGACTGCATTTGAAGAAGATGCTTACAATGCTGATTGTTTCCCTTTTCATCTGACAGAAGGAAGCAACAAGGAAATTGCTGGCATCAGGGTTAGCAGTTAACAATGTTAAGATGCTGCAAGTATTAAATGGGTAGACAGATTTTTATGTTATTTATTTTCACCTGAGAGAAGGAAGCAGCCGAGAAATCGGCGGCGCCTGAGTTAACAATGTCAAGATGCTGCAACCTGCAACTTCAAGTATGAAATGAGTAACATATACCCAATTGCTAAGTTGAGACTTCAGAATAAGAATGACAGCATATGCATACGAGGTATACCACGCAAATCCAATCAAGCAGTGGATAACAAATTGTGTAGATGAAACCATCAACACTCATGAAAGATCCTTTCGCTCGGCGAACTTTGGAGATCATACGATGCAAACCAAAATCTCGCAAACAAACAAACAAACAAAAATATGTCTGCTGCTTTATGTTGTGCCACTAACATCCATGGCCGCTTTATTCTCGGTCTTGCTGCATTCCACAATTGTCAACTTGTAAATGTTCTCTGTCCCAAGTACAATATCAAAAAGGCGATTATTGTTCTTAAACATGCATTTCTCATGCAATGCTACTTTCCAGGTGTCTGGAGGTTCCTGAAGGAGAGAGCTTTCTCAAGGCATCGGATTACCGAGATCTAAAATTATGATATTCTATTTTGTTTTCACTGTACCTCACCTCACCACTCATGCATTAGCATCTTCTTGTCTAGTTTTAAGAATAAATATAACAATTTGTTTTGTTGATATCATGGAAGTTGGACTAGATAAAAAGTTAACTGATAACTAAAGATACAACCGTGCGGCAGCAATTTGCCCGAGAAAGTTTTCTAAATTTATACAGCATATGCGCTATCGATTTCTTTTAACTGAAATGTACAAAAGTGTTATATCAAGATCTTCATTGATCTGGACCAAAGGCAAAGTTTGTCTAAAAGCCAGTGTTCCTAACAATTTCAGAACTTTCAGGGAAAATGATACACTGCAAAACCAAAGCTTCTGATCATGTATGATGCCTAACATAAATTTACCTACAGAAAATACCTTCATTGCTAGTACAGTGAGCTACATTTAGTCGAACAGAGCAAATATGGTATTACAGAGTATATGTAGCCTGCTAGCTTGTAATTCAATCAAAAAAGAGTCCCATGTGAATAAAAATGAGGAAAATGGACAAGTAGTGCAATACACAAATCTTCTATAATCCGCCCGTATGTAGATAAAACTTCTAAATTACTAGCAACTTTTTTTTAAGAACTCTTTGATTCAAGTTCAAGAAAATTTGATCATATTGGCTTGCTGTCAATTTGGCGGATCCTGGAAGATTTGAATGCCTTGATCTTTTTGACTAAATGCATATTGTTTTCCCAGTCGATCACCACCAACAGAGCTGAATATTATTTCTTCACTTTTTTTTACTGTATGCCTCATTTCACATTGAACCAATAGCGAACCAATAGCGAGATAAATGGGCCGAATAGCGGCTTTGATGGAACATTTGAAACACCATAACCATATTTTGATTCCACATGAAAATAGTAACATGAGTACTAAAAATACATTGATACTGTACCAGACCTTGCAGCCTGCCAAACAATCTACTCAAAACAAGTGACATGATCAGCAGAACATCCATCAAGGTGGCGGCGAAATGCTTAGCGAGTAATTTGATCGTCGCAGCAGAAACATTTGTTAGGATCATTAGTCCTAACTAACCTACCGACTTGTGTTCATCATGGCAGCTCCTTCAGCACCTCCATGCCGACACCGACACCAGCTCGGCGCGCTGCCAATGCAGGACCAGCGACCCGGCGCGCTTCTCCACGCGGAAGCCCCTCACCGGCACCTTCTTCAGGAGCGAGTCGGCCTGCGCCTCGGCGAAGTTGCTTATGTGCACCGGCACGAACCCGGCCGAGGTGAACATTGTCCGCCATGGCAGCAGCTTGTCGCCGGCGGCCGCGGCCTGGTGCCTCCTGATCACGCAGCTCTCGATCTTTGGCTGGATCAGGAAGCGCTCGATCTTGCTCGCGACGTCGGGCTCGGTGCCCACGGCGTCCAGGGACTCGAGCAGGAACGCGCAGGACTGGAATGCCTGGAGCAGGTGCGCCGCGAACGGCAGCTCGCCGCGGTCACCACTGCGGTCCACCGAGATGACAAGCTTGGCGCCGAGCCGCCTGACCAGGTGAAGGACCGATGGCACCGCGGCGGCGTGAACCGAGCCGACGGGAAGGTGCACGGCGATGGCGTCGCCGCCGGCAATTGCGAGGAGCTCCGTGGGGTCGACGGAGTCGAGGTTGAACACGACGAACTGGAAGGGCACCCCGAGCTCGGCGGCGAAGTTGGCGAGGTTCTCGTGGATGAGCTGCAGCTCCAGCGGGTGGTGCGTCGACGGCAGCACCAATGCGGTCACCTTGAGCGCGGCGCCGGGGCGGCGCTGCGCCAGCTCCTGCATCAGCGACGCCCACTGCTCGCCGACGCCGATGTCGAAGTCGAGCACGTGGATGCAGCCGGCGCCGCCGAGCTCGTCGAGCACGGCCTGCACGCAGGTGAAGTGCGCGAACTGGAGCACCGGGGAGAGCTCGGAGAAGGCCTTGTAGGCGCCGAGCTTTAGGAGGACGTCGACGGGCGTGGACGCCACGGCCGCCGACGAGGCGTGGGCGCCGGTGGTGTCGAGGGCAACGCTCAGAGCCTCCTTGAAGTAGAAGGCGGAGCGGAGGAGCGGCGTCCCGGCCGCTGGGGCGGCGGGGAGCCGGTGATTGAGCCGTGCCAATATCTCGCGCGCGCCGTAGGCGTCGCCGGCCTCGACGAGCCTGGCCGCCTCGGTGAGCTGGTCCACCGCCGCCGCGGCCGCGCCGTCGTCGGCCGGCGCCTCCGCCTTGGGCTTCAGGGCGGCCGCAGCGCCGTGGCCGGCGAAGGGGGCCAGCTTGGGCGGCGCCGCGCCGGCCATCGGGTGCCGCTTCGCCGGCGCCGGCGCGTCGAAGGAAGGGAACGCGCCGCCGTGGAACGCGTGCGGCAGGTGGTGCTGCTGCTGATGCAGGGCGGCGCCCGGCGAGGGGCGGAACTGCTGCTTGGCGTCCTCGCCGGCGAGCGTGAACGGGAGGCCGTGGCCCGCGCCCCCCATGAGCGGCGGGTGGCGGGGGAGCATGGTGATGCGGTCGAGGTCAAGATCCGGGGGGTCGGCGCCGTCCATGGCGGGCCCGGAGCCGTCGTCGTCGTCGTCGTCGTCCCCGCCGCCGATGATCCAGCGGAGGAAGGTGCTGTCCTGCGAGGAGGGCGGCGGGTGCGGGTGGCCCTGGCCCTGGTCCTGCATCGCGGCGGCGTGGGGGTCGCCCCAGCCGGCCATGTCGAGGGGCGGCAGGTGGTGCACCCAGTCGTCCTTGGCGTCGTCGTCCGGTGGCGGCGGCCATGCCTGCGCCTGCGCCTGCGCCGGCGGGGCCGCGGACACGTTCTTGGCGAGGGCCGCCACGCCGGCGGGCAGGGACGAGGGGGAAGACAGCGTGGGATGCGCGGCGGGGCTGGCCCGGCGGTCGAGCACCGACGCCGGGTCCCACAGGCCTCCTCCTCCGCCGCCGCAGGCGAGCTGCTGCTGCTGGTGCTGGTGCTGGTACTGTCGCCGGTCGCCGTGCGCGTGGGCGGGCGGGAGCAGCTGGAATGTCGTGAGCTGCTGCGTGGGCATCGATCCCCCTCCCGCACGAGCTCCCTCACCTCACCTCACCGCCATCGCCGCGCCACAGCAGCAGCAAGAGGAAGAAGAAGAGCTCCGAGTGATCTGCTTCTCTTGCAGTCGGAAAGTAAGACGGCTTAGCGGGAGCGGCGGGGGGCCATTGGGAGGAGGAGGAGGAGCAATGGCGGGGTGGGGGTGGAGAGGGAGGGGGGAGCAGTGAGCGTCAGTTTTATTCGTTGGGGGGGCGTCCGTGTCACGTTGCGGAATGGTGGTAGCGTGCAACGTGAAAAAGGCACCCAGAGCAAAGCAGGCAGCCTTCCTTCTTCCCCCTTCCCCTTGGCCGGCCCCTCCCGACCGATGGATCAATCGTCGACCTGGCGCCACCTTTCCTGCCTTTCTTCTACCTCACACGACGACACTGGCCATAGGCTGCTTTTCTCCCGCACACGCTTGGCTCGCCCGACCACTCCATTGGCCGTTAAGCTTGTCGTAAAGGAGGACGTACACGTGTCCGCGTGTGCGCGAGCATCGAGACGACGCCGTCGATGTGAGATGTAGCTTATCTTTGCCGTGTCGAGACACGATTAATCTCCGAGGTTGTTGCTGGTTTTGTTTGACCGCTGTGATACCATGGACGTGTTTGGATGAAGACGGACCGGTGATGGGGAAACCGCCTGGTCCGAAAAAAATGGATCGCCCATGCGTCGTCCCATGTCGATCGAGTGCTTTCATCAGGAAAGCGCTACCGCTCGGCCAACGTGCGCAACCGCCTCCTTCCTCTGGCCATCGTTGTCGGGGAGGGGGGGGGGGGTGAGGATCGGCGGTGGGGCCTCTGTCTTCGCTGACTTCAACTGCCCCCCCTCCCTCACGACTAATAGTTATAGGTAAATTAGATCCTTCCACCAGCTCATGTGGGATTCATCTAAGACATCCATCCAAGATCCGACGTATCTCATTAGTTTATCACACTAACAAGTGTTTTGTTTGTAGTCTTTCCCGGTGTACCCCTCTATCAAACATCTCTACCCCTCCCATCGACGGAGATCAAAGGTGATGCGATAGTGTTTGGAAGCTGGACAACGAGGTCATCTACCTACTTCTGACGCTTTCTCTAGCTACGTAAGTAGGCCTCGTGATCTCACAACGTTGGGATCCAGCTTGCGAGACGTCGGTAGCTGGTAGAATGACTACTGGTAATGACGGCTTTGACGACAGGTATGTGCATACTCCAAATGAAAACCCATGATCTTGCCTCTCTGGCTTGATCAGGCAATGTCGACGTGTGTGTTTTGTTGAACGTGTTGGCTCGAAGCTCGACTTCGGGATGAAAAATATAAAGTTCAACCTTTGGTTGGGCCCGTCAGTATCGGCTTACGTGCGGTGGTCCCTTCCTAAAGGTTTTGCCTAGGAATGTTGTGCTTGTTCGTTGTTTGTTCGCATGCCATGGTAAGAAAGAGCATGCTAAAATTTGTGTAAGGTTTTTGAAGACACTGTCGCGAGGCAGACCTGTTCTCGACGGCCGTGTGTTTTCTTCATTTATTTTCTGCAAGAAGATTTGTTTGGCATTGATGCTCGGCTTTGCTTGGCATTGTTGAATAATCAATGAAATATTAGATGTCGGGGTTGGTCATGTTAAACGAACCAAACGCGACTGATGGACTTATTGGCACGTATGTGGTGTTAGGATGCGCTTCTTTCTACATCTCTACTATCAATAGCACTTCCGAGTTGGGACGCGGAGGAATTGATCCCGGGCATCAGTGATCCCGGATGAACAGTAAAATCCGAAAAAATAGTAAAAAAATTCAAAAAAATCTGAATTTTTTTGTCAAGAAACTTTGATGTTTTTTCTACATGCGTGCCAATTTTCGTGATGAAATGATATTTGTGGAGGTGTCAGCAAAAAAAACAAAATCATGCTCCAAAAAAACTGTTTTTGGAAGCATTTTCGAGCATCGATTTTGTTTTTTTTGCTGAGACCTGCATGAATGTCATTTTGTCATGAAAATTTGTACGCATGTGAAAAACATGTCAATGTTTGTTGCCAAAAGAATTCAGATTTTTTTGAACTTTTTAAATATTTTTTTGTTTGTACTGTAGCAAAGGGTGCCTGTGAGCTCGAGCTCACAATAGCACTTTCGAGTTGAAGGTCTTTAGCTTAGCTTAGTTCTCAGGCAGTCAGGCGTACTTACCGCCGATCCTTTTCAGCTCAAAATATAGTTGGTCGTCTAGTTTGTTTCCAACCCTAACAACTAGTCAACCCTAACAAACTAGTCCGTGAATAAGGGGTCGGGCCCCATGTACCAATCACATGATATAGATCGACGATAAGCCCTCCAAAGCCACCAGACAGCGCTACGACCTCCCTGCCATGGTCGGTCCGGCACCACGGACACGGGTGCCCGGGCCATCCCTGTCATGATCAATTTCTTAACCTACAACTTATGTTTAGTCTATTTTGACTATCCGCGACAAACTTATATAATAGTACCGGGTTACACATGTCCTACTCAAAAACATAACCCTCCATGTAGTCGAAGTCTAATTATAGCCCAATACACATATTCGACATAGTTTTAACACTCCACCTTGGCGAATATGTCTTCACCATCCTGAAGTCGTCATCTTTGCGTGAACACCCATGTATGATTAGACTTGGGTCTTCTCCTGTTTGCTCACGAGCCGGCCCCTAAACCCTCCACCTTGGACTTGGTTGCCTGGACTGATATGATCGCCATGTGTGTCTCCGTCAGCTACACCTTCAACGAAGCTTGCTCGCATCTTGTA
The DNA here is from genome assembly GCF_018294505.1 of Triticum aestivum. Classification (NCBI taxonomy): domain Eukaryota; kingdom Viridiplantae; phylum Streptophyta; class Magnoliopsida; order Poales; family Poaceae; genus Triticum; species Triticum aestivum. The sequence goes on from NC_057804.1 coordinate 653,648,982, forward strand.
TAAATTGTTCTTGGTCCTCCTTACCTTCATCATGAGTTTCTTGCCCTTCTTGATCCTCATGGTCTTCTTGTCCCTGTCCACCTTCTAGACATAACCGCTACTTATGATAAATGGGATTCCCCGAAGAGGAAGGGTGATGTAGTATAGTAGCAGATAGTATTTCTCTCGGTTAAGAACCAATGTTTATCGAACCAGAAGGAGACGACACACAAACAACATCAACAGTACCTGCACACACACGAAGCAAATGCTTGCACCCAAGAAATGCAAGGGGGCATCACTCCTCTTGTTGTTGCCAGTTGCAAGTATCAAATCTGGTAGGTATACTAATAAAGGTAAAAATAAAAGTAAAGTAAAACAACAAGTAATTGGAACATAGCTTGATAATAACTGAGAATGGACTCGGGGACCATAGGTTTAGATGCATCTCTCTCATAAATAGCATCGGTGGGTAAACAAATTACTGTTGGACAATTGACAGAATAGCGCATAGTTATGATGATCATCCAAGACATAATCAATGCATAGGCATTACGTCCATGACAAGTAGACCATTAATCCAACTGCATCTACTACATTCACTCCACCCCAAAACCGCTATCCGGCATGCATCTCAAAGTATTAAGTTCAAACAAAGTACGCATTAAGAAAGACGACATAATGTAAACAGAATAAGATCAACTAATATGACCGAACCCCGTCGTTTTATCCTTAGCAGCAACAATAAAATATGTGCCTTATCACCCTTTCCGTCACAGAGTAATTCACCACAAGATTAAACCTACTACCAAGCACCTTTTGCGCTGAATATAAATCAATCTACTTGGCCAAAAAAGATGGATAGATCGGAGAAAAATACAAGGCTATAAAATTACGCAATAGAGGAGATCTCAAATGACTCAAATAATACCAATGGATAATATGATCATAACCCACAATTCATTGGATCCCAACAAACACACCACAAAGATTACATCGGGTTGACCTCAGAGGAGATCATTGTATTCAAGGGAGAGAGAGAGAGAGAGAGAGAGAGAGAGAGAGAGAGAGAGAGAGATCCATCTAGCTACGGCTATGGATCCATAGGTCCTGTAGGAACTACTCATACATCATCATGGAGACAACAAGGTTGATGAAGATTGCCTCCCCAATGGTTTCTCCTCTGACAGAGTATCAGAAAAGGCCTCCAAATGAGATCACTTCGGAACAGAGGCTTGCGGCGGCAGAATAATTGTTTTTGGGTCTCGCTTCGGGGGTTTCCGAATATATGGGAATTTATAGGCCAAGAATTAGGGCAAACAGAGTCACGAGGGGCCCACAAACTAGGGTGGCACGCCCTACCCCGTGCCTTGTGGCCAACTCATGGGTCTTCTACTCCTCCCCCGAAGCTTCCAGGATCTTTTTTGTCCAGAAAAAATTGTCAAAAAGTTTCATCATGTTTGGACTTCTGCAGGTATTGATTTCCTGGAATTAAAAAACATGCATAAAACAGGAACTGTTCCTGACACTGGGCACTGATACGTCTCCAACGTATCTATAATTTTTGATTGTTCCATGCTATTATATTATCTGCTTTGGATGTTTTATATGTATTAATATGCTACTTTATATTATTTTTGGGACATCCTATTAACCTAGAGTCCAGTGCCAATTTCTGTTTTTTTACCTGTTTTAGAGTTTCGCATAAAAGGAATACCAAATGGAATAAAACTTCCGTGATGATCTTTCTTGGACCAGAAGCAAATCAGGAGACTTGGAGATGAAGTCGAAGAAGCAACAAGGAGGCCACGAGGGTGGAGGGCGCGCCCAGGGGGTAGGGCGCACCCCCTACCTCGTGGGCCCCTTGGAGGTCTCCTGACCTAATTCTTTCGCCCATATATACTCTTATACCCCAAAACCATCAGGGGGAGCCAAGAAAACACTTTTCCACCGCCGCAACCTTCTGTATCCGTGAGATCTCATCCAGGGGCCTTTTTCGGCATCCTGCCGGAAGGGGATTCGATCACGGAGGGCTTCGACATCAACACCATTGCCCTTCCGATGAAGTGTGAGTAGTTTACCACAGACCTACGAGTCCATAGCTAGTAGCTAGATGGCTTCTTCTCTCTCTTTGATTCTCAATACCATGCTCTCCTCGATGTTCTTGGAGATCTATTCGATGTAATACTCTTTTGCGGTGTGTTTGCCGAGATTCGGTGAATTGTGGATTTGTGATCAGATTATCTATGAATATTATTTGAGTCTTCTCTGAATTATTATATGCATTATCTTGGCAAGTCTCTTCGAATTATCGGTTTAGTTTGGCCTACTAGATTGTTTTTTCTTGCAATGGGAGAAGTGCTTAGCTTTGGGTTCAATCTTGCGGTGTCCTTTCCTAGTGATAGTAGGGGCAGCAAGGCATATATTGTATTGTTGACATCGAGGATAAAAAGATGGGGTTTTCATCATATTGCTTGATTTAATTCCTCTACATCATGTCATCTTACTTAATGCGTTACTCTGTTCTTTATGAACTTAATACTCTAGATGCAGGCAGGAGTCGGTCGATGTGCGGAGTAATAGTAGTAGATGCAGAATCGTTTCGGTCTACTTGACATGGACGTGATGCCTATGTTCATGATCATGGCCTTAGATATCGTCATACTTATGCGCTCTTCTATCAATTGCTCGGCAGTAATTTGTTCACCAATCGTATTATTTTCTAGCTTAAGAGAAGCCACTAGTGGAACCTATGGCCCTCGGGTCTCTTTTCCATCATATTAAGTCTCTTTTCCATCATACTAGTTTCCGAGCTACTATTTTGCAATCTTTTACTTTCCCATCTATAAACCAAAAATACCAAAAATATTTACTTTACCGTTTATCTATCTCGATCAGATCTCACTTTTGCAAGTAACCATGAAGGGATCGACAACCCCTTTATCGCGTTGGGTGCAAGTTTGTTGATTGTTTGTGCAGGTATTCAGTGACTTGTGCGTTATCTCCTACTCGATTGAAATTGGTTCCCAAACTGAGGGAAATACTTACTCTACTTTGCTGCATCACCCTTTCCTCTTCAAGGGAAAAACCAACGCAAGCTCAAGAAGTAGAAGGAAGAATTTCTGGCACCGTTGTCATGGAGATCTATGCCAAGTCAAGACATACCAAGTACCCATCATAAACTCTCATTGCTTGCATTACATTATTCGCCATTCGCCTCTCGTTTTCCTCTCCCCCACTTCTAAAATGATATTTTGAAAAGATTTGCCTTTTCTTCGCCCTTCTTCCGTTCAATATTTGTTCGCTTATGTTACCATGAGCCTTCTTTTTGCTTGCATCTTCGCTTGCTAAAATTTTATGGATCCTCTTCCACTTGCTAATCTTTGTAAGAGATCTAATTATGATGAACCAATTTCTAGTGAGTTGAGTGCACTAGATTATCTCTATGAGCATTTGCTTGAAATTCGTGAATCTGGAAATTGTAATGAAGTGCTTTATGAAGTGATTCATGATAGATCTTTGAGTGAAAAGCATGATTACAATTATGTTATTATAAATTCTATTAATGTCAATTATGTTAATGATATGCAAAACCCTAAACTTGGGGATGCTAATTTTGCTATGTCTACTACTTGTTGCAATGATCATGATTGGGCTTCTTCTTATGATCTTGAAAATTTATTTAAGCCTCATAATGAGTATGAGATTCATAATAATGTTTGCAATAATATTTAAAGTGGGTTTGAAAGAGTGTCAACTTTAGATCCCACATATTTGGAAAATGTTCAATCTTATGAAATTTTTGATAAAAGTGGGTTTGGAGAGGTCATGACTTTAGTTAATGTTAATCCCCCTATTTTGGAAGAGTGTCAACTTCACATGCACGTGGATCGTGTTGAGAATAATTTATGTGATAGTTATATTGTTGAATTTGCTTATGATACTACATGTAATTATTATGAGAGAGGAAAATATGGTTGTATAAATTTTCATGTTACTAAATTACCTCTCTTCATGTTGAGATTGCTATCGTCTCTTTCTTCTTCCTTGCATATGCTAGTTTTTCCTTGCCTTGATAATTTGTTTCCTTATAAAATGCCTATGCATAGGAAGTATGTTAGACTTACATGTGTTTATCACGGTTTTTATGATGCTCTCTTTGCGCTTCAGTTCTTGTCTTTCATGTGAGCACCATTGAAATCTCAATGCCTAGCTAAAAGGCTTTAAAGAAAAGCGCTTGTTGGGAGGCAACCCAATTTTATTTTTGTTCTTTGCTTTTTGTTCCTGTTTTGCTTTGAATAATTCATCTAGCCTCTAGTTAGATGTGGCTTTGTGTTTTAATTAGTGTTTACGCCAAGTTAGACCTTTAGGATAGCTTACGGTGATAGTTGTGTTTATCCTGCTGAAAAACAGAAAATTTTGCGCCCAGTAAATAATTTCCAGGATTTTATTGAAACGTGCTTTTGATCTGATTCTTTTTTCTCTGTATTGGTGCATAAATTTCTCAACTGTTCCTATTTTTTCTGAAGTTTTTGGAGTTAAATAAGTATTCAAGAGTTACAGGGTGCTAGAGACTGTTCTGTTTTTGACAGATTCTGTTTTCTTTGTGTTGTTTGATTATTTTGATGAATCTATGGGTAGTATCGGGGGGTATGAACCATGGAAAAGTCAGAATACAGTAGATATTACACCAATATAAATAAACAATGAGTTTGCAACAATACCTTAAAGTGGTGATTTATTTTCTTATACTAACGGAGCTTATGAGATTTTCTGTTGAGTTTTGTGTTGTGAAGTTTTCAAGTTTTGGGTAAGGATTTGATGGACTATGGAATAAGGAGTGACAAGAGCCTAAGCTTGGGGATGCCCAAGGTACCCCAAGGTAATATTCAAAGACAACCAAAAGCCTAAGCTTGGGGATGCCCCGGAAGGCATCCCCTCTTTCGTCTTTGTCTATCGGTAACTTTACTTGAGGCTAAATTTTTATTCACCACATGATATGTGTTTTGCTTGGAGCGTCTTGTATGATTTGAGTATTTGCGTTTGATTTACGACAATCATCCTTGTTGTACACACCTTTTGGGAGAGAAACGCTTGAATCATGATTTATTAGAATACTCTTTGTGCTTCACTTATATCTTTTGAGCTAGGCAATATTGCTCTAGTGCTTCACTTATATCTTTTTAGAGCACGACAATGGCTTTATTTTATAATAATTTATGAACTCTCATGCTTCACTTATATTATTCTGAGAGTCTTTAAACAACATGGTAATTTGCTTTGGCTATAAATTTAGTCCTAATATGATAGGCATCCAAGAGGGATATAATAAAAACTTTCATATTAAGTGCATTGAATACTATGAGAAGTTTGATTCTTTATGATTGTTTTGAGATATGAAGATGGTGATATTAGAGTGATGCTAGTGAGCAGTTGTGATTTTGAGAGATACTTGTGCTAAAGTTTGTGATTCCTGTAGCATGCATGTATGGTGAACCGTTATGTGATGAAGTCGGAGCATGATTTATTTTTTGATTGTCTTCCTTATGAGTAGCGGTCGGGGATGAGCGATGGTCTTTCCCTACCAATCTATCCCCCTAGGAGCATACGCGTAGTACTCCATTTCGATAACTAATAGATTTTTGCAATAAGTATGTGAGTTCTTTATGACTAATGTTGAGTCCATGGATTATACGCACTCTCACCCTTCCACCATTGCTAGCCTCTCTTGTGCCGCACAACTCTCGCCGGTGCCATACACCCACCATATACCTTCCTCAAAATAGCCACCATACCTACCTATTATGGCATTTCCATAGCCATTCTGAGATACATTGCCATGCAACTTTCCACCGTTCCATTTATTATGACACGCTTCCTCATTGTCATATTGCTTTTCATGATCATGTAGTTGACATCGTATTTGTGGCAAAGCCACCATTCATAATTCTTTCATACATGTCACTCTTGAATCATTGCACATCCTGGTACACCGCCGGAGGCATTCACATAGAGTCATATTTTTTTTCTAAGTATTGAGTTGTAATTCTTGAGTTCTAAGTAAATAAAAGTGTGATGATCTTCATTATTAGAGCATTGTCCCATGTGAGGAAATGATGATGGAGGCTATGATTCCCCCACAAGTCGAGATGAGACTCCGGACAAAAAAAGAGGCCATAATAAAAGAGAAAGGCCCAAACAAAAAAATGAGATAAAAAGAGAGAAGGGGCAATGTGTTACTATCCTTTTACCACACTTCCGCTTCAAAGTAGCACCATGATCTTCATGATAGAGAGTTTCCTATGATTTCACTTTCATATACTAGTGGAAAATTTTCATTATAAAACTTGGCTTGTATATTCTGAAGGAAATATGCCCTAGAGGCAATAATAAAGTTATTATTTATTTATTTCCTCATTTCATGATAAATGTTTATTATTCATGCTAGAATTGTATTAACCGGAAACTTAGTACATGTGTGAATACATAGACAAACAGAGTGTCACTAGTATGCCTCTACTTGACTAGCTCATTGAATCAAAGATGCTTAAGTTTCCTATCCATAGACATGAGTTTTCATTTGATTAACGGGATCACATCATTAGAGAATGATGTGATTGACTTGACCCATTCCGTTAGCTTAGCACTTGATCGTTTAATATATTGCTATTGCTTTCTTCATGACTTATACATGTTCCTATGACTATGAGATTATTCAACTCCCGAATACCGGATGAACACTTTGTGTGCTACCAAATGTCACAACGTAACTGGGTGATTATAAAGGTGCTCTACAGGTGTCTCCGATGGTGTTTGTTGGATTGGCATAGATCGAGATTAGGATTTGTCACTCCGATTGTCGGAGAGGTATCTCTGGGCCCTCTCGGTAATGCACATCACTATATGCCTTGCAAGCAATGTGAATAATGAGTTAGTTGCGGGATGATGCATTATGAAACGAGTAAAGAGACTTGCCGGTAACGAGATTGAACCAGGTACTGAGATACCGATGATCGAATCTCGGGCAAGTAACATACCGATGACAAAGGGAACAACGTATGTTGTTATGCGGTTTGACCGATAAAGATCTTCGTAGAATATGTGGGAGCCAATATGAGGATCCAGGTTCCACTATTGGTTATTAGCCGGAGACATGTCTCGGTCATGTCTACAAAGTTCTCGAACCCGTAGGGTCCGCACGCTTAACGTTCGGTGACGATCGGTATTATGAGTTTATGTATTTTGATGTACCGAAGGTAGTTCGGAGTCCCGGATGAGATCGGGGACATGACGAGAAGTCTCGAAACGATCGAGCCGTAAAGATCGACATATTGGAAGGCTATATTCGTACATCAGAAAGGTTTCGAGTGATTCGGGTATTTTTCGAAGTACAGGAGAGTTACGGGAATTCGCCGGGAGAAGTATTGGGCGTCCATACAGGAATAGAGGAGGCAGGCCAAAGGGAAGGAGGCGCGCGCCCCCCATGGGTCCGAATTGGACTAGGGGAAAGGGGGGGGGCGCCCCCCTTGCCCTTTCCTACTCCCTCTCTCTTTCCCTCTTTCTTCTCTCCTACTCCAGAAAGGAAAAGGGGAATCCTACTAGGACTTGGGAGTCCTAGTAGGACTCCCCACACTTGGCGCGCCCCCTCTAGGGCCGGCTTCCTCCTCCTCCCTCCTTTATATATGTGGGCAGGGGGCACCCCATAGACACACAAGTTGATCCTTGATCTCTTAGCCGTGTGCGGTGCCCCCATCCACCATAATCCACCTCGGTCATATCGTTGCAGCTCTTAGGCGAAGCCCTATGCCGGTAGCTTTATCATCACCGTCATCATGCCGCCGTGTTGACAAAACTCTCCTTCGGCACTCTGCTGGATCGGAGTTCATGGGACGTCACCGAGCTGAACGTGTGCAGATCACGGAGGTGCCGTACGTTCTGTACTAGGATCGGTCGATCGTGAAGACGTACGACTACATCAACCGCGTTGTCATAACGCTTCCGCTTTCGGTCTACGAGGGTACGTGGACAACAATCTCCCCTCTCGTTGCTATGCATCACCATGATCTTGCGTGTGCGTAGGATTTTTTTTTGAAATTACTACATTCCCCAATAGAGGTATCCGAGCCAAGTTTATGCAGATGTTATATGCACGAGTAGAACACAAGTGAGTTGTGGGCGATACTAGTCATACTGCTTACCAGCATGTCATACTTTGATTCGGCGGTATTGTTGGATGAAGCGGATCGGACCGACATTATGCGTACGCTTACGCGAGGCTGGTTCTACCGACGTGCTTTACACATAGGTGGCTGACGGGTGTCAGTTTCTCCAACTTTAGTTGAATCGAGTGTGGGTACGTGCGGTCCTTGTGAAGGTTAAAACAACACATACTTGACGAAATATCATTGTGGTTTTGATGCGTAGGTAAGAACGGTTCTTGCTTAGCCCGTAGCAGCCACGTAAAACTTGCAACAACAAAGTAGAGGACGTCTAACTTGTTTTTGCAGGGCATGTTGTGATGTGATATGGTCAAGACATGATGCTATATTTTATTGTATGAGATGATCATGTTTTGTAACGAAGTTATCGGCAACTGGCAGGAGCCATATGGTTGTCGCTTTATTGTATGCAGTGCAATCGCCCTGAAATTGTTTTTACTTTATCACTAAGCGGTAGCGATAGTCGTAGAAACAATAGTTGGCGAGACGACAACAATGCTACGATGGAGATCAAGGTGTCGCGCCGGTGACGATGGTGATCATGACGGTGCTTTGGAGATGGAGATCAAAGGCACGAGATGATGATGGCCATATCATATCACTTATATTGATTGCATGTGATGTTTATCTTTTATGCATCTTATTTTGCTTAGTTCGACGGTAGCATTATAAGATGATCTCTCACTAAATTTCAAGGTATAAGTGTTCTCCCCGAGTATGCACCGTTGCGACAGTTCTTCGTTCCGAGACACCACGTGATGATCGGGGGTGATAAGCTCTACGTTCACATACAACGGGTGCAAGCCAGTTTTGCACACGCAGAATACTCGGGTTAAACTTGACGAGCCTAGCATATGCAGATATGGCCTCGGAACACTAGAGGCCGAAAGGTCGAGCGTGAATCATATAGTAGATATGATCAACATAGTGATGTTCACCATTGAAAACTACTCCATCTCACGTGATGATCGAACATTGTTTAGTTGATTTGGATCACGTGATCACTTAGATGATTAGAGGGATGTCTATCTAAGTGTGAGTTCTTAAGTAATATGATTAATTGAACTTTAATTTATCATGAACTTTGTCCTGATAGTATTTTGCAAATAATGTTGTAGATTAATAGCTCGCGTTGTTGCTTCCCTATGTTTTTATATGTGTTCCTAAAGAAAACTAAGTTGAAAGATGATAGTAGCAATGATGCGGACTGGGTCCGTGATCTGAGGTTTATCCTCATTGCTGCACAAAAGAATTATGTCCTGATGCACTGCTAGGTGACAGACTTATTACAGGAGCAGATGCAGACATTATGAATGTTTGGCTAGCTCAGTATGATAACTATTTGATAGTTTAGTGCACCATGCTTAACGGCTTAGAATCGGGACTTCAAAGACGTTTTGAATGTCATGGACCATATGAGATGTTCTAGGAGTTCCAGGAGTTGAAGTTAATATTTCGAGCAAATACCCGAGTTGAGAGATATTAAGTCTCCAACAAGTTGTATAGCTAAAAGATGGAGGAGAATAGGTCAAGCAGTCACTAGTAGAAAACATGGCATTTGTCCTGGTTCGTAAGGGCCTTTAGTCCCGGTTCATGAACCGGGACTAATGGGTCGTTACTAATACCTCCCCCCTTTAGTCCCGGTTCAAACACGAACCGGGACAGATGGTCCTCCACATGGCCTGTGCGCCAAGCCCAGGCAGGGGGGCCTTTGGTCCCGGTTGGTGGCACCAACCGGGACCAAAAGGCATCCACGCGTCAGCATTCCAGTGGCTGGGGTTTTTTTAAAGGAGGGGGGGGGTGGGGGTTTTGGGGGGTTAATTTAGGTGTTTCATATATTGTGTTAGCTAGCTAATTACTAGAGAGAAGTGTCCTCTCTTATGTCCGTGCTTGGTTGACGCTACGTACTATATACATAAGTGATCGAGAGAACCATTGAGTACAGAAGTTTGTCATGCATACCGAGAGAAGTGATCGATCGACCTCTCCTTCTCCGAGAGATTGTTCGAACAACAAGTTTTCGTATCATGTATCCGACGCTACTGGCTACATACATGTACAATATGTATAAGATCTCTTAATTACAATCCCCTAGCAATTGAAATCAACTTCCACATGGTATTCTCCGGCTTTATTGATGACGTGGTCAAGAAAGAATCCCGCCAATTCCTCTTGAATTGATTTCATGTGATCTGGTTCTAGGAGTTCATTCCGCATCTGCCACGTCTAATTTGAAGAAGGGGGTTAATTAATACATATATATGAATGAAACTCAACAGAAATGATGGTGTAATAAAATGAAATTGTGAATATTATTGCTTACGCACTTCATATTGTCTTTTAGAGTAGCCCCGCTTGTTTTTCAAAGTCGCGTTGTGGATGAACTCGCACACGTAGTATCCATAGAAATCATTCCCTTGTTCCTGCCACACGCACTTTACGAGAAATAGAGGTCAATTAAACTGATAATGAAGCATTATAAATGGCATTGATGAAAGTATAGCTATAGAATCAACGGGAGATGCGCGCAACTAGCTAGCCAGTACTACTTACTTTCGGGTATGTATATTGCAGCTCCTTCGACAGTCCCGGAGCTTCTGCGGTGAACTGTTTCCAAACCCTGCAGGACAAAGAAAATAATTATTATTACTTGAGATATCAGGAAATGAACAAAAAGTTGCCGATATGGTGCGATAATGATCGATTGAACTTACTTGTTGAGCAATTCAGTCATGTCCGCATAGGTTTCGGGATCTTTCCGTCTCGAGTCTAAGACGGTTACTAGTCCCCGCTCAAGCTTAATCTCTAGAAGAACATAGTGGTACCTGCGCACGCATGCATAACTCATCAATTACATTACTATAACCTCGCTCGAGTAATAAGGGAAACCGAATATGCACACGACAGTAACACTCACTTGCCGTTTTAAGGAAAGAGTATGGTATCTTTGTTTTGATTTTTGATCAACGATCATAGCAAGTTGTCCTCGGCCTCTTTGACGTCCTTTTTAACCAGAAATTCATCTATGATATTTGTGTTAATGAACCCAATATCATAAATTTCTTGTTTTTTGCACTTGACGATCTTCAATCTGCATAATATATTGAGGATAATTAATTATAAATACATGAAATGAAAGAGCCGAGCTATATATAGAGACTTAATGACAGAAATAGTACTTACAGATAGTAGCAAAAGACCATTAGTTTATCGAGGGCCTTTTGATTGAAGAATGCGAAGAACTCATCAAATGGAACAGTCAACAGATCAGTTGCAACGAGGTCGTGCTCCTCTTTAATATTCAGATACAAAGCATTCGTCCCCCCAGACTCTCTGCAGGTTTTCATGTACCAATTATGGAATCTTCGCATCATTGTTGTCAGCGATTTTTCATCTTTGACGAGAGGCTTCCCGTACTCGTATCTGTGTTTGTCCACCTCCAAGAAATTAGGAAGTTGATCGTCAGGCAGGTAATCTTCAAGATTGCCATAACCGGCCACCATCCCCGGAGCATTAGCGACGATGTTGCCGCTAGACACATTGAGCAGGGGGCACGATTGGTTTGCTTGTTCGCCGAGCTGGTCAATTTTTTCGCAGCTGCTCGTTCTCTTGACCTTAGATGTCTGACAGTACTTCCCGACCGCTCCGCTTGGAGATATATCTGTTCAGTAATGCGCTCATAGTTGGTTCTCGGCGGAGACTTTGCCGGTTTCCTCAGGGCATCGAGAGTGCACTTTGCTTTCACCGGATCTGCCTTGTCCTCCGGAGGTGGATGTCTCTTTGCTTTCACCCCTTCAAAGAACTCCTTCACATGGGTACGCATGATCGTATCGTTTTCCTCCTCGGTCCTCTCGTACGGTAACTTCTCTAGAGGCTTGAGAGGTGGACCGTATCTGTATTGCCTCCCGCCTCTGGTTGTGCTGCTAGACGCCGGAGCAGATGGAGCGGCTGCAGCGTCTGTCTTCTTTCGTGCTTGCTTACGAGGTGGAGGAGAAGGAGTATGACGCGCCGGAGCAATCGGGGCGATGATGGGTCTCTTCCGCCCTTGCTGGCGAGGTGGAGAAGGAGGAGGCTGCTGGCTTCTCGGGAGCGCCGGCGCAGGCGGTGAAGGAGGCGGAGTGCCACCACGCGCCGGAGAAGGAGGCGGAGTGCCGCCACACGTGCCCTGATCGTCACTCACCGGAGGAGGAGGCGGTGGAGGAGGCGGAGTGCCCTAACTCGCCGGAGGAGGAGGAGGAGGCGGAGGCGTCCAGTTTGGAAGGTTGATGAGCTCCTTCCGCCATAGGCATGGAGTCTTCAGAGCAGAACCCAGCCTAGTCTCCCCTTCACCAGTAGGGTGGTCAAGCAGGAGGTCCTCAAATCCCTCCGTTATTTCATCCACCATCACCTTAGCATATCCTTCTGGAATCGGCCGGCAGTGATAAGTTGCTCCGGATCCAGTAGGATAAACAGAGCCAACAGCCGCCTTGACCTTCAAATTCATCCATCGCGCCATAATGTGGCAATTTTGAGACTCCATGATAGCATCCACGGGATAGCTGGCAGGAGCCGTCAAGACATGCTCCGGCTGAAGCAGCTCGGTGGAAGCCACGCTGCTTCTCCGCTGAGATGGTGGGGTAGCTTCGGGGGAAGCTTCGGCAGGTCGTTTGCTGCGATCTGCTGCTTCTCGTTCCTCTTCTAGTTCCTCTAGCCCCATTACCCTTTCGTGCAGCGCCTGCAGTTGGCCCTGCTCCAGTTTCTTCCTCCTCTCGTGGGTTTTGTAACCCCCTGCGTCCGGAAAACCAACCTTCCACGGAATGGAGCCTGGCGTGCCTCGTGTCCGTCCAGGGTGCTCAAGATTCCCGAGGGCCATTGTGAGCTCGTCCTTCTCCATGTCTGGAACAGACGTCCCTTGCTGCGCTGCATTGATATAGTGTCGAAGGTTCTTGAGGGGTATTTGCAGTTGCTCGTCCGTCCAACGGCACTCCCCTGATACAGGGTCCAAGGTTCCGCCAGCCCCGAAGAACCAAGTCCGGCAACGGTCTGGCCAGTACATTGTCTCTAGTTCGATCCCTTTTTCAAGCAGATCATTCTCCTCCTTGGACCACTTAGGCCGGGCTCTGAGGTAGCCACCTGACCCCGTGCGATGGTGAAGCTTCTTCTTCACAGCATTTTGCTTGTTCGTCGCCGACATCTTCTTACTCTTTTCCGATGTCTTGTGGGCCACAAATGTGGGCCAGTGATCTTTGATCTTCTCATATTTGCCGATGAATTCTGGTGTCTTTTTTTTGTCGACAAACTTGTTCAGCTCTTTCCTCCACCTCCTGAATAGGGTTGCCATCTTCTTAAGAGCACAAGACTTGATTAATTGCTCTTTAACTGGCTTCTCCGGATCCTCCTCTGGCGGTAGGGTGAAATTTTCCTTCAGCTGAGTCCAAAGGTCTTCTTTCTGCATATCATTGACATAAGACACCTCAGGGTCGTCCTTAGGCTTATACCATTGCTAGATGCTGATCGGGATCTTGTCCCTAACAAGAACCCCACACTGAGCAGAAAATGCGTTCTTTGTCCGGATGGGTTCAATCGGTTCGCCGTCGGGCGCGATTTCTATGATCTCAAACCTTTCATCCGAGCTCAACTTTTTCTTCGGGCCTCGTCTCCTTACCGAAGTTGTGCTTGATCCGGAGGGCTAGAAATTAAAAGGAAGAAAGACGAGAGTAATTAATATGTGTACATATACCAAAACAATGGATGCATCAATTAACTAGTCAGTACGGGCTTAACTAATATATATATACCTGGCCAGACTTGGTTCGGTCACCGGAGCAGTCAGCACGGTCTCCTTCTTATACCTCCATTGTGTCACCAAAGCCATCATGAACATAGCCCTCTTCTTGTACCGACATTAATGGGACGAAGCCATCATGAACATATCCCTCTTCTTCACCCAGTCCTTCCAGCTGACCATCAGTGTCGTTGAGAAATGATGCAACTTCATCACTTCCTTGTGCGATTATGTGCCCCAACATCGCTTCTGTTGCTTCGTCTCGGGAGTGCTCCATAGGTTCTGCAAATATTTACAACATGTCAATTATTATTCAAACATGGTACAGATGGATATATATATATACATTAGTGGCAAACGTAGAACTAGCTAGCTAATCACAATAAGGAATCATGTTAATGGCCTCGACGCTGCTTCTCTAGGGTTTGGGGTCGCCTCGACACAACGCTTCAAGGGTTTGGGGTGGCCTCGATGACAACGCTCTTTTAACTTGGTAAATTTGGGTGGCCTCGAGAGTTTTGGTCGAGCGAGAGGGTCGAGGGGGTGCTGCCGTTGTATAGGTTATCACGGTCGAGAGGGGGTATATATATCGACCGCCCCTCATGTCGAAGTTATCTCGAGGGGGCGGCGAGGGCGAAGGCGAGCAGCCTGACGGCGACAGACCTGATAAAACATAAGAAAACGAAGAAGAAATAAAAAGAGGAGAAGAAGAAAGGAATAGAGGAGAAGATTGGAGAAAAAAAAGAAGAAAAAAAGAGGAGAAGAAGAAAGGAATAGAGGAGAAGAAGAAAAAATAGAAAAACCTTTTCTTCTTTTTTGTTCTTCTTATTTATTTCTCCTCTATTCCTTTCTTTCTTCTTCTCCTGTTCTTTTTCTTCTTCTCCCTCGAGAAAGGAAAATAATTAAGGAAAAGGAAGAAAAGGTGAAGAAGGAAGAAGGATGAAGAAGAAGAAAGGACTAGAGGACAAGAAGAAAAAATAGATTTTTTTTCTATTTTTCTTCTCCTCCTCTATTCCTTTCTTCTTCTCCTCTTCTTTTTCTTCTTTTTTCTTCTTCTTATTTATTTCTCCTCTTCTTTTCCTCTCCTCTTCTTCTTTCTTTCCTCTTCTTATTTTCTTCTTTCCTATCCTTCTTTTTCTAAAATTGTAACTTTTGCATATATAAAACTTCTCTAAAATTGGAACTTTCTATATATGAACAAAAAACTTTCTATGAACAAAAAAACATTTTTAACATATATATTTAGCAAATTCTAGCCACATACATCACATACACATATACATTATAGCCACATACACATATACATCACATGTGAACAAAAAAAATAAACTAATAAAAAAATATAGCAACATATGAACAAAAACATATAGCCCACATACATACACATACATTATATATATATATATGAAAAAAATTAAACTAATAAAAAAACAGAGCCGGCTGGGCAGAGGGGCATGGCGGCAGCGGTGGCGTCGGCGGGGCAGGGCAGGGGTGTAGGAGCGAGGCAAGGCAGGGGCGCGAGGCAGGTGCTCACAGGGGGGGTGGCGGGGCACGGCGGGCGGTGTCGGGGCGCGGGGAGCGGCGCCGGCGTCGGGGCAGATGGCGTCGAGGGCGGCGGCAACGGTGAGGTGGACCAGCCTGACGGCGTCGGAGGCGGCGGCGACGACGAGGTGGAGCAGCCTGACAGCGTCGGAGGCGGCGGCGACGACGAGGTGGAGCAGCCTGACGGCTCGGCGGCGACGGTGACGAGGCAGAGCAGCGGGCGTCGGGCGGAGAAGAAAGGGATGGATTTTGGAGAAACTGCTAAGTGCTAGTTATATATGAAGAGAATTGGTCCCGGTTCGTGAAACCAACCGGGACTAATGCCCCCTTTAGTCCCGGTTGGTGCCACCAACCGGGACTAATGCCCCCCTTTAGTCCCGGTTGGTGCGACCAACCGGGACCAAAGGACCCTGTGGTGCCTGCGTCGGGGCCAAAATTTAGTCCCACCTCGCTAGTTGAGAGGGGCGCGCAGTGGTTTATAAGCCCCACTGCCGCACCCCTCTCGAGCTCCTCTCCACCGTAGGCTTGCGGGCCTATTTGCTACTGCTTTGCCTGATGGGCCTTCTGGGCCTACTGCGGGCCTGAATCCTGGCCCATGGTAGGGTTTCTAGTCGTATTCAGGCCGTGGGGGCCCAGTAGGAGGCATTTTTTTGTTTTCTTTCTTGCTTTATTTATTTTATTTTGTTTCTACTTACAACAAAATACTTATTGTTGCTATTTTTAATTATTTTCTAGTTTTTTTGTTTTGTTTTCTGCATTATTTATTTTCTTTTGTTTTTTGCTTTATTTTTAAATTCTTTTTTGCTTTTAGTTTTAGAAAAATTATAAACTTTCTGTTAGTGCCATTAGTTTTCAAATTTGAAAACACTTTTTTTGTTTTTTTGTTTTCTTTCTTGCTTTATTTATTTTATTTTGTTTCTACTTACAACAAAATACTTATTATTGCTATTTTAATTATTTTTTGTTTTGTTTTCTGCATTATTTATTTTCTTTTGTTTTTTGCTTTATTTTTTAATTCTTTTTTGCTTTTAGTTTTAGAAAAATTATAAACTTTCTGTTAGTGCCATTAGTTTTCAAATTTGAAAACATTTTTTTTGTTTTTTTGTTTTCTTTCTTGCTTTATTTATTTTATTTTGTTTCTACTTACAACAAAATACTTATTGTTGCTATTTTTAATTATTACGAGGGCCGAACCATAAGACATTAAAGCATTTCAAATGAACTATGAAAAAGTTGAAAGTTGGCATGGTATCATAAATTCACCCACATAGCATGTGCATGTACAAAACGGACAATGGTATCATACTCGTCTGTTATAAAGTTGGCATGGTATCATCATAATAGTTGCGGGAGAAAGTCTTCACTTTTTCTTCGCTTGTGTCATTTGCTTATTGCACCGTAACCATGGATAATCTTCATCGTTTATCAGGATGCTGGGGTCAACCTTGACTTTGAAGGGAGGAATTTCATGAAACTTTTCATAATCTTCAGACATGTCTGTCTTGCACTCCACTCCCACGATGTCCCTTTTTCCTGAAAGAACTATGTGGCGCTTTGGCTCATCGTATGCTGTATTCTCTTCCTTATCTTTTCTTTTTCTCGGTCTGGTAGACATGTCCTTCACATAGATAACCTGTGCCACATCATTGGCTAGGACGAACGGTTCGTCAGTGTACCCAAGATTTTTCAGATCCACTGTTGTCATTCCATACTGTGGGTCTACCTGTACCCCGCCTCCTGACAGACTGACCCATTTGCACTTAAACAAAGGGATCTTAAAATCATGTCCGTAGTCAAGTTCCCATATGTCCACTATGTAACCATAATATGTGTCCTTTCCCCTCTCGGTTGTTGCATCAAAGCGGACACCGCTGTTTTGGTTGGTGCTCTTTTGATCTTGGTCAATCGTGTAAAATGCATTCCCATTTATCTCGTATCCTTTCCAAATCATAACAGTCGAAGATGGTCCCCTGGACAACAAGTACAGCTCATCACAAACAGTGTTGTCACCTCTGAGACGTGCTTCCAACCAACTGCTGAAAGTCCTGATGTGTTCACATGTAATCCAGTCGTTGCACTGCTCCGGGTGTTTGGAGCGCAGACTGTTCTTGTGTTCATCGACATACGGGGTCACCAAGGTAGAGTTCTGTAGAATTGTGTAGCGTGCTTGAGACCAAGAATATCCGTCCTGGCATATTATTGAGTCCCTTCCAAGCGTGCCTTTTCCAGTCAGTCTCCCCTCATACCGCGATTGAGGGAGACCTATCTTCTTAAGGCCAGGAATGAAGTCAACACAAAACCCGATGACATCCTCTGTTTGATGGCCCATGGAGATGCTTCCTTCTGGCCTAGCGCGGTTACGGACATATTTCTTTAGGACTCCCATGAACCTCTCAAAGGGGTACATATTGTGTAGAAATACGGGGCCCAGAATGACAATCTCGTCAACTAGATGAACTAGGACATGCGTCATGATATTGAAGAAGGATGGTGGAAACACCAGCTCGAAACTGACAAGACATTGCACCACATCACTCCTTAGCCTTGGTATGATTTCTGGATCGATCACCTTCTGAGAGATTGCATTGAGGAATGCACATAGCTTCAAAATGGCTAATCGGACGTTTTCCGGTAGAAGCCCCCTCAATGCAACCGGAAGCAGTTGCATCATAATCACGTGGCAGTCATGAGACTTTAGGTTCTGAAACTTTTTCTCTGACATATTTATTATTCCTTTTATATTCGACGAGAAGCCAGTCGGGACCTTCATACTAAGCAGGCATTCAAAGAAGATTTCCTTCTCTTCTTTGGTAAGAGCATAGCTGGCAGGACCTTCATACTGCTTTGGAGGCATGCCGTCTTTTTCGTGCAAATGTTGCAGGTCCTCCCGTGCCTCAGATGTATCTTTTGTCTTCCCATACACACCCAAGAAGCCTAGCAGGTTCATGCAAAGGTTCTTCGTCACGTGCATCACGTCCATCGAAGAGCGGACCTCTAGGTCTTTCCAGTAGGGTAGGTCCCAAAATATAGATTTCTTCTTCCACATGGGTGCGTGTCCCCCAGCGTCACTCGAAACAGCTAGTCCACCGGGACCCTTTCCAAAGATTACGTGTAAATCATTGACCATAGCAAGTACGTGATCACCGGTACACATGGCGGGCTTCCTCCGGTGATCTGCCTCGCCTTTGAAATGCTTGCCTTTCTTTCGACATTGATGGTTGGTGGAAGAAATCGACGATTGCCTAGGTACACATTTTTCCTGCAGCTTCCTAGGTATATACTATCGGTGTCAAGTAAACAGTGCGTGCATGCGTGGTATCCCTTGTTTGTCTGTCCTGAAAGGTTACTGGGAGCGGGCCAATTGTTGATGGTCACGAATAGCAACGCCTTTAGGTGAAATTCGTCCTGTTTGTGCTCATCCCATGTACGTACACCGTTTCCATTCCACAGCTATAAAAGTTCTTCAACTAATGGCCTTAGGTACACATCAATGTCGTTGCTGGGTTGCTTAGGGCCTTGGATGAGAACTGGCATCATAATGAACTTCCGCTTCATGCACATCCAAGGAGGAAGGTTATACATACATAGAGTCACGGGCCAGGTGCTGTGATTGCTGCTCTGCTCCGCGAAAGGATTAATGCCATCCGCACTTAAAGCAAACCATACGTTCCTTGGGTCACTTGCAAACTCATCCCAGTACTTTCTCTCGATTTTTCTCCACTGCGACCCGTCAGCGGGTGCTCTCAACTTCCCGTCTTTCTTACGGTCCTCACTGTGCCATCGCATCAACTTGGCATGCTCTCCGTTTCTGAACATACGTTTCAACCATGGTATTATAGGAGCATACCACATCACCTTCGCAGGAACCCTCTTCCTGGGGGGCTCGCCGTCAACATCACCAGGGTCATCTCATCTGATCTTATACCGTAATGCACCGCATACCGGGCATGCGTTCAGATCCTTGTACGCACCGCGGTAGAGGATGCAGTTATTAGGGCATGCATGTATCTTCTGCACCTCCAATCCTAGAGGGCATACGACCTTCTTTGCTGCGTATGTACTGTCGGGCAATTCGTTATCCTTTGGAAGCTTCTTCTTCAATATTTTCAGTAGCTTCTCAAATCCTTTGTCAGGCACAACATTCTCTGCCTTCCACTGCAGCAATTCCAGTACGGTACCAAGCTTTGTTTTGCCATCTTCGCAATTGGGGTACAACCCTTTTTTGTGGTCCTCTAACATGCGATCGAACTTCAGCTTCTCCTTTTGACTTTTGCATTGCGTCCTTGCATCGACAATGACCCGGCGGAGATCATCATCATCGGGCACATCGTCTGGTTCCTCTTGATCTTCGGCAGCTTCGCCTGTTGCAGCATCCTCGTGCACATCGTCTGGTTCCTCTTGATCTTCAGTAGCATCATCGTATTCAGGGGGCACATAGTTGTCATCGTACTTTTCTTCTTCGTTGTCTTCCATCATAACCCCTATTTCTCCGTGCCTCGTCCAAACATTATAGTGTGGCATGAAATCCTTGTAAAGCAGGTGGGTGTGAAGGATTTTCCGGTCAGAGTAAGACTTCGTATTCCCACATATAGGGCATGGACAACACATAAAACCATTCTGCTTGTTTGCCTCAGCCACTTCGAGAAATTGATGCACGCCCTTAATGTACTCGGAGGTGTGTCTTGAACCGTACATCCATTGCCGGTTCATCTGCGTGCATTATATATAATTAAGTGTGTCAAAAATCATCACAAAACATCATGAATAGATAATTAAGTGATCAAATTAATAGAAGTTCATCATCACATTAAAACCAAAGTACATACATAGTTCTCATCTAACAACATAAAGCTCTGCAGAGCATCTAAATTAATTAAACCATACATTGAAACTATATAAAACATTTCAATGCAAAAACAAATGCGATCATAATCGCAACCAATGTAACAACTGATCCAACGGCATAATGATACCAAGCCTCGGTATGAATGGCATATTTTCTAATCTTTCTAATCTTCAAGCGCATTGCATCCATCTTGATCTTGTGATCATCCACGACATCCGCAACATGCAACTCCAATATCATCTTCTCCTCCTCAATTTTTCTAATTTTTTCCTTCAAGAAATTGTTTTCTTCTTCAACTAAATTTAACCTCTCGACAATAGGGTCGGTTGGAATTTCCGGTTCAACAACCTCCTAGATAAATAAAATCTATGTCACATTGGTCGGCATAATTGTCATAAACAATAGATGAACCAATAGTTATAAAAGATAATATATACCACATCCGAATCATGGACAAGACGAGGGCCGACGGGGGCGGATACCAAAACCATCGCAGTATATAAGATGCAATAATACAAGTAAGAAAATTATACAAGTATCTATATAAACATACAAGTAAGAATTTTTTTTCCTTTTAGAAAGAAGATAAGAACAAGAGGCTCACCACTGTGGTGCCGGTGACGAGATCGACACGGGCGATCGACGGCGGTGAAGACGGGGACGGGATGTGATGGACCGCTAAACCTAGAAAAAATTGAGGAAAATGGAGCTTGGAGGTCGAGCTTGGAGAGGAGAAAGCTTAAGTAGTGTGGCTCGGGCATTCCATCGAACACCTCGTGTGAATAGGAGGTGAGCTAGGGCACCACAAAGCTCTCTCCTCGCGGGCCATGAAAAACAGAGCGGTGAGAGTGCTCTGCTCGCGGGCGAGGGGTATATATAGGCAATTAATTGGTCCCGGTTCGTGGCTTGAACCGGGACTAAAGGGAATCCTTTGGTCCCGGTTCAGGCCACCAGACGGGACCAATGGTGGTGGGCCAGGAGCAAGGCACATTGGTCCCGGTTCGTCCCACCAACCGGGACCAAAAGGTCCAGACGGACCAGGACCAATGGCCCACGTGGCCCGGCCGGCCCCCGGGGCTCGCGAACCGGGTCCAATTCCCCCATTGGTCCCGGTTCTGGATTGAACTGGGACTAATGGGCTGACCCGGCCTGGACCATTGGCCCCTTTTCTACTAGTGAGTGAGCATGTGCTCAGATTGTCCGGGTACTACAATCGCTTCAATCAAGTGGGAGTTAATCTTCCAGATAAGATAGTGATTGACAGAGTTCTCTAGTCACCAATACCAAGTTACTGGAACTTCATGATGAACTATAGTATGCAAGGGATGAAGAAAATGATTCCCGAGCTCTTCGTGATGCTGAAATCGACGAAGGTAGAAATCAAGAAAAGAGCATCAAGTGTTGATGATTGATAAGACCACTAGTTTCAAGAAAAGGGCAAAGGAAAAGAAAGGGAACTTCAAGTAGAATGGCAAGCAAGTTGTCACTCCCGTGAAGAAGAAAGCTGGACCAAAGCCTGAAACTAAGTGCTTCTACTGCAAAGGAAATGGTCACTGGAAGTGGAAATGCCCTGACTATTTGGTGGATAAGAAGGATGGCAAAGTGAACAAGGGTATATTTGATATACAGGTTATTGATGTGTGTGTTACTAGTGTTTATAGTAGCCCCTGGGTATTTGATACTTGTTCGATTGCTAATATTAGTAACTCAAAACAGGAGTTACAGAATAGACAGAGACTAGTTGAGGGTGTAGTGATGATGTGTGTTGGAAGTGGTTCCAAGATTGATATGATCATCATCGCACACTCCCTGTACTTTCGGGATTAGTGTTGAACCTAAATAAATGTTATTTGGCATTTGCATTGAGCATGAATATGATTTGATCATGTTTATTGCAATACGGTTATTCATTTAAAATCAAAGAATAATTGTTATTCTGTTTACATGAATAAAACTTTCGATGGTCATACATCCAATGAAAATAGTTTGTTGGATCTTGATTGTAGTGATACACATATTCATAATATTGATACCAAAAGATGTAAAGTTGATAATGATAGTGCAACTTATTTGTGGCACTGCCGTCTGGGTCATATCGGTGTAAAGCACGTGAAGAAACTCCATAAAGATGGAATTTTGGAATCACTTGAGTATGAATCATTTGATGCTTGCGAACCGTGCCTTATGGGCAAGATGACTAAAACTCCGTTCTCCGGAACAATGGAACGAGCTAGTGACTTATTGGAAATAATACATACCGATGTATGTGATCCAATGAGTGTTGATGCTCGTGGCGAGTATCATTATTTTCTAACCTTCACAGATGATTTGAGCAGATATGGGTATATCTACTTAATGAAACACAAGTCTGAAACATTTGAAAAGTTCAAAGAATTTCCGAGTGAAGTGGAGAATCGTCGTAACAAGAAAATAAAGTTTCTACGATCTGATCATGGAGGAGAATATTTGAGTTACGAGTTTGCCCTTCATATAAAACAGTGTGGAATAGTTTCACAGCTCACGCCACCTGGAACACCACAGTGTTATGGTGTGTCCGAACGTCGTAACTGCACTTTATTGGATATGGTGTGATCTATGATGTCTCTTATCGGTTTACCACTATCGTTTTGGGGTTATGCATTAGAGACAGTTGCATTCACTTTAAATAGGGCACCATCAAAATCCGTTGAGACGACGCCTTATGAACTATGGTTTGGTAAGAAACCAAAGTTGTCGTTTCTTAAAAGTTTGGGGCTGCGATGCTTATGTGAAAAAGTTTCAACCTGATAAGCTCAAACCCAAATTGGAGAAGTGCGTCTTCATAGGATACCCAAAGGAAACTGTTGGGTACACCTTCTATCACAGATCAGAAGGCAAGATATTCGTTGTTAAGAATGGATCCTTTCTAGAGAAGGAGTTTCTCTTGAAAGAAGTGAGTGGGAGGGAAGTAGAACTTGATGAGGTAATTGTACCTTCTCCCGAATTGGAAAGTAGTTCATCACAGAAATCAGTTCCTGTGATTCCTACACCAATTAGCGAGGAAGCTAATGATGATGATCATGAAACTTCAGATCAAGTTACTACAGAACCTCGTAGGTCTTCCAGAGTACGGTCCGCACCAGAGTGGTACGGTAATCCTGTTCTGGAAGTCATGTTACTAGACCATGATAAACCTACGAACTATGAGGAAGCGATGATGAGCCCAGATTCCGTGAAATGGCTGGAGGCCATGAAATCTGAGATAGGATCCATGTATGAGAACAAAGTGTGGACTTTGGTGGACTTGCCCGATGATCGGCAAGCCATAGAAAATAAATGGATCTTCAAGAGGAAGACGGACGTTGATAGTAGTGTTACTATCTACAAAGCTCGACTTGTCGCAAAAAGGTTTTTGACAAGTTCAAAGTGTTGACTACAATGATATTTTCTCAACTATAGCGATGCTTAAGTCTGTCTGAATCATGTTAGCAATTGCCACATTTTATGAAATCTGGCAAATGGATATCAAAATTGCATTCCTTAATGGATTTCTTAAAGAAGAGTTTTATATGATACAACAAGAAGGTTTTTTCAATCCTAAAGGTGCTAACAAAGTGTGCAAGCTCCAGCGATCCATCTATGGACTTGTGCAAGCATCTCGGAGTTGGAATATACGCTTTGGTAGTGTGATCAAAGCATATGGTTTTATACAAACTTTTTTAGAAGCCTGTATTTATAAGAAAGTGAGTGGGAGCACTACAACATTTCTTATAAGTATATGTGAATGACATATTTTTGATCGGAAATAATGTAGAATTTTTCTGGAAAGCATAAAGGAGTGTTTGAAAGGAGTGTTTCAAAGAAAGACCTTGGTGAAGCTGCTTACACATTGAGCATCAAGATCTATAGAGATAGATCAAGACACTTGATAATATTTTTCAATGAGTACATACCTTGATAAAATTTTGAAGTAGTTCAAAATGGAACAGTCAAAGAAGGAGTTCCTGCCTGTGTTGCAAGGTGTGAAGTTGAGTAAGACTCAAAACCCGACCATGGCAGAAAATAGAAAGAGAATGAAAAGTCATTCCCTATGCCTCACTCATAGGTTCTATAAAGTATGCTATGCTATGTACCAGACCTATTGTGTACCTCACTAGTAGTTTGGCAAGAGGGTACAATAGTGATCTAGAAGTAGATCACTGGACAGAGGCCAAAATTATCCTTAGAGGACTAAGGAAATATTTCTCGATTATGGAGGTGATAAAGAGTTCGTCGTAAAGAGTTACATCGATGCAAGCTTTGACACCGATCTGGATGACTATAAGTCACAATCCGGATACATATTGAAAGTGGGAGCAATTAGCTAGAGTAGCTCAGTGCAGAGCATTGTAGACATAGAAATTTGCAAAATACATACGGATCTGAATGTGGCAAACCCGTTGACTAAACTTCGCTCACAAGAAAAACATGATCACACCTTAGTATTCTTTGGGTGTTAATAACATGACAATGTGAACTAGATTACTGACTCTAGTAAACACTTTGAGTGTTGGTCACATGGCGATGTGAACTATGGGTGTTAATCACATGGTGATGTGAATTATTGGTTTTAAAACACATAGCGATGTGAACTAGATTATTTACTCTAGTGCAAGTGGGAGACTGAAGGAATTATGCCCTAGAGGCAATAATAAATTATTATTTATTTCCTAATTTCATGATAAATGTTTATTATTCATGCTAGAATTGTATTAACCGGAAACTTAGTACATGTGTGAATACATAGACAAACAGAGTGTCACTAGTATGCCTCTACTTGACTAGCTCGTTGAATCAAAGATGGTTAAGTTTCCTATATATAGGAATGAGTTGTCATTTGATTAATGGGGTCACATAATTAGAGAATGGTGTGATTGACTTGACCCATTCCGTTAGCTTAGCACTTGATCGTTTAGTATATTGCTATTGCTTTCTTCATGACTTATACATGTTCCTATGACTATGAGATTATGCAACTCCCGAATACCGGAGGAACACTTTGTGTGCTACCAAACGTCACAACGTAACTGGGTGATTATAAAGGTGCTCTGCAGGTGTCTTCGATGGTGTTTGTTGGGTTGTCATAGATCGAGATTAGGATTTGTCACTCCGATTGTCGGAGAGGTATCTCTGGGCCCCCTCGGTAATGCACATCACTATAAGCCTTGCAAGAAATGTGACTAATGAGTTAGTTGCGAGATGATGCATTACGGAACGAGTAAAGAGACTTGCCGATAACGACATTGAACTAGGTATTGAGATACTGACGATCAAATCTCGGGCAAGTAACATACCTATGACAAAGGGAACAACGTATGTTGTTATGCGGTTTGACCGATAAAGATCTTCGTAGAATATGTGGGAGCCAATATGAGCATCCAGATTCCACTATTGGTTATTGGCCGGAGACATGTCTCGGTCATGTCTACATAGTTCTCGAACCCGTAGGGTCCGCACTCTTAACGTTCGGTGATGATCGGTATTATGAGTTTATGTGTTTGATGTACCGAAGGTAGTTCGAAGTCCCGGATGAGATCGGGGACATGACAAGGAGTCCAAAATGGTCGAGCCGTAAAGATCGATATATTGGAAGGCTATATTTGGACATTGGAAAGGTTCCGAGTGATTCGGGTATTTTTTGGAGTACCGGAGAGTTACGGGAATTCGCCAGGAGAAGTATTGGGCCTTATTGGGCCATACAGGAATAGAGGAGGCAGGCCAAAGGGAAGGAGGCGCACGCCCCACATGGGTCTGAATTGGACTAGGGCTAAGGGGGCGGCGCCCCCCCCCTTGCCCTTTCCTACTCCCTCTCTCTTTCCCTCTTTCTTCTATCCTACTCTGGAAAGGAAAAGGGGAATCCTACTAGGACTTGGGAGTCCTAGTAGGACTCCCCACACTTGGCGCGCCCCCTCTAGAGCCGGCCTCCTCCTCCTCCCTCCTTTATATACGTGGGCAGGGGGCACCCCATAGACACACAAGTTGATCCTTGATCTCTTAGCCGTGTGCGGTGCCCCCCCTCCACCATGATCCACCTCAGTCATATCGTTGCAGCGCTTAGGCGAAGCTCTGTGCCGGTAGCTTTATCATCACCGTCATCACGCCCTCGTGTTGACAAAACTCTCCTTCAACACTCTGCTGGACCGGAGTTCATGGGACGTCACTGAGCTAAACGTGTGCAGATCGCGAAGGTGTCGTACGTTCGGTACCAGGATCGGTCGATCGTGAAAACGTACGACTACATCAACCGCATTGTCATAACGCTTCCGCTTTCGGTCTGCGAGGGTACATGGACAACACTCTCCCCTCTTGTTGCTATGCATCACCATGATCTTGCGTGTGCGTAGGATTTTTTTTGAAATTACTACGTTCCCCAACATATTCCAATGACGGGCTTCCTCAAATTGCCCTAGGTCTTCGTGAGCAAGCGAGTTGGATGCACACCCACTTAGTTTCTTGTTGAGCTTTCATGCACTTATAGCTCTAGTGCATCCGTTGCATGGCAATCCTTACTCACTCACATTGATATCTATTTATGGGCATCTCCATAGCTTGTTGATACGCCTAGTTGATGTGAGACTATCTTCCTCTTTTTGTCTTCTCCACAACCACCATATTCTCTTCCACCATAGTGCTATCCATGGCTCACGCTCATGTATTGCGTGAAAGTTGAAAAAGTTTGAGAACATCAAAAGTATGAAACAATTGCTTGGCTTGTCATCGGGGTTGTGCATGATTTAAATATTTTGTGTGATGAAGACAGAGCATAGCCAGACTATATGATTTTATAGGGATAGCTTTCTTTGGCCATGTTATTTTGAGAAGACATGATTGCTTTATTAGTATGCTTGAAGTATTATTGTTTTTATGTCAATATTAAACTTTTGTCTTGGATCTTACGGATCTGAACATTCACGCCATAATAAAGAGAATTACATGTATAAATATGTTAGGTAGCATTCCACATCAAAAATTCTGTTTTTATCATTCACCTACTCGAGGACGAGCAGGAATTAAGCTTGGGGATGCTTGATACGTCTCCAACGTATCTATAATTTTTTACTGTTCCATGCTATTATATTATCTGTTTTGGATGTTTTATATGCATTATTATGCTATTTTATATTATTTTTGGGACTAACCTAATAACCTAGAGCACAATGCCAGTTTCTGTTTTTTTACCTGTTTTAGAGTTTCACAGAAAAGGAATACCAAACGGAGTCCAAACGGAATAAAACTTTCGCGATGATCTTTCTTGGACCAGAAGAAAACCAGGAGACTTGGAGATGAAGTCGGAGAAGCAACGAGGCGGCCATGAGGGTGGAGGGCGCGCCCCCTACCTCATGGGCCCCTCGGTGGTCTCCCGACCTAATTCTTTCGCCCATATATACTCTTATACCCCAAAACCATCAGGGGGAGCCATGAAAACACTTCTCCACCACCGCAACCTTCTGTACCTGTGAGATCCATCTAGGCACCTTTTTTGGCATCCTGCCGGAAGGGGATTCAATCATGGAGGGCTTCTGCATCAACACCATTGCCCTACCGATGAAGCGTGAGTAGTTTACCACAGACATACGGGTCCATAGCTAGTAGCTAGATGGCTTCTTCTCTCTCTTTGATTCTCAATACCATGTTCTCCTTAATGTTCTTGTAGATCTATTCGATGTAATACTCTTTTGTGGTGTATTTGCCGAGATCCGATGAATTGTGGACTTATGATCAGATTACCTATGAATATTATTTGAGTCTTCTCTGAATTCTTATATGCATGATTTGATATCTTTGCAAGTCTCTTCGAATTATCAGTTTAGTTTCGCCTACTAGATTGGTTTTTCTTGCAACGGGAGAAGTGCTTAGCTTTGGGTTCAATCTTGCGGTGTCCTTTCCCAATGATAGCAAGGGCAGCAAGGCACGTATTGTATTGTTGCCATCGAGGATAAAAAGATGGGGTTTTCATCATATTGCTTGAGTTAATTCCTCTACATCATGTCATCTTACTTAATGTGTTACTCTATTCTTTATGAACTTAATACTCTAGATGCAGGCAGGAGTCGGTCGATGTGTCGAGTAATAGTAGTAGATGCGGAATCGTTTCGGTCTACTTGACACGGACGTGATGCCTATGTTCATGATCATTGCCTTAGATATCGTCATAATTATGAGCTCTTCTATCAATTGCTCAACAGTAATTTGTTCACCCACCGTATTATTTGCTATCTTGAGAGAAGCCACTAGTGAAACCTATGGCCCCCGGGTCTCTTTTCCATCATATTAAGTCTCTCTTCCATCATATTAGTTTCCGATATACTATTTTGCAATCTTTTACTTTCTGATCTATAAACCAAAAATACAAAAAATATTTACTTTGCCGTTTATCTATCTCTATCAGATTTCACTTTGCAAGTAACCGTGAAGGGATTGACAACCCCTTTATCGCGTTGGGTGCAAGTTGTTGATTGTTTGTGCAGGTATTCACTGACTTGTGCATTATCTCCTACTGGATTGATACCTTGGTTCTCAAAGTAAGGGAAATACTTACTCTATTTTGCTGCATCATCCTTTCCTCTTTAAGATAAAAACCAACGCAAGCTTAAGAAGTAGCAGGCACTAAGTTAATAGGGTAGTCCATAAAAATAATATAAAATGGCATAGAAATCATACAAAAATGATAATATAATAACATGAAATAATAAAAAATTATAGATACGTTGAAGACGTATCAATAACCATCACCATGAAGTTCACCAAGCGAAATTAGTTTTCTTCGAACCATTAGAACGTGTCTAACAGCCTTGAGCACATGGTCAACACCATTTTTAGTATTGATCTTAACATATCTAATGACCAGAATGCGTCGAGGCACATCGTCGCCTTTAAAGACTACACTACAAGAAATATGTCACCTTCTGTCAATGACCCTGGAAGAAATAGTCATAATTCTACGACCATTTAGACCCAATTGGTTGTAAGATGTTTGGGAGGGCCAAAACCCTAAACCATAATGACCATACTGGTAAAGAAGGTCATAATTGCCTTACACGAAATGGTCGTAAAGCAAACAACACTGTTTGACGGGCTTATTTCTATCTGCTTACGACCAATATAGATGGTCATAACATTGTAAATTGTGGTGCATTTCTATGACTAGGCACCGCCTCATCAGTTTTGCCTATGTGTCATGTCCATATGTCAATTTTTGCCTATGTGTCATGTCCATGTGTCAATTTCGGCTGACAGTTCATCAGTTTTGTATATTTCTGTCATCCCCAAAATTCCCACAAAATTCTCATAAATTCTTTGGATCATATATTTCACAAATATGTCAAATCCTTTTCTTGTAGTTCAAAAATAATTCAGGAATATTCATTTTACTATTCTGTCTAGAATAGCACTCTATGAAGGAAGTGCTATTTATATTATCCTAATTGCCCTCAAAGTTTTTGGGCACTCTTCCATATCCAAATCATTGCCACATGCCAATATTCAGCTCCATTTGCCTAGTAAACCTTCCTCAGTAAATTTCCAAAGTTTCTATCTAGAGAGAAGCTTTGTGAAGGAAGTACTAGCTAGGCTTATCCAAATGATCTGAAATTTTTCCAAACCTTCCATTTTCTCAAATCACCACTCACCACAAAATTTGAGCTCTATCCAGCAATCCATGTGAGCTCATCATCCAATCTTATATTTTTAGTTTGTGAAGCAACTATATTTTATATTGCTTCATTATTGCTGAAAATTTATGAGGGCATAATCCTTCCTATATAAATTCCATCCGCCAAACTTGAGCTCATTTCGTTTAGCCAATTTCTCCCAATAATTTTCCCAAGCTTCTATCCAGAGAAGAGCATTGCCAAGGAAGTACCACTTTGGCATGTCAAAATGGTATCAAATTTTTATAGTGCTTTCCTATGCCCAAATGACCATCCTAAACCAAATTTCAGCTAATCCATTCATTCATTTGAGGCCAGCTTCAACATTCATATTTTTGTCCGGTGTGATACTTTGCAAAGCAAGTGCCACCTAGGCTCCTCCATTTGAGTTGCAAATTTGCCAAGACAGTCTCTTAGGTAGATGTTCTTTCTCAGCCAAAACTGAGGTCCACTGGCCATGTGCATTTCCCCCACCACTAATCAAACACTTGGCTGCTAATTCATATTTGTTCTTAGTTCAGTATCGTGAGATTCTTCTATTGTATTCTTCTTCCTAACACCTATCAGGGGAGTGCCCAACCCACCAGACATGCCTAGGCCGCCCATAAAGTATGGCAACGCCACGGTCACGCGGTGACCATGCAACTGGCATGCCAGTTTACGCGCTCTGGAGTTGGGGCCTCGGCCACCGTTCACACCTCGATGTCTCGCCACCACACCATGTATCTCCGATTAAATAGATACTTTTGTACCTAAAAATATTTTTTGGAAAAAATAAAGAGAAAGCTATGAGGTAGTTGTAGTTCAAATTTGACCCACTTCCTACTGAATCGTCGAAATTTGTCTTTTTCATGAGATATGGATCGACATCTTTTAACAGACAACCATTTGGTCAATTGTACATTAAATATGGTCTAATATTTTTTTAAATGGCGTGGTGCCATTTTGCAACAAAGATTTGGTAGGTCCTTCAGAAAAAAACTCATTTGGGCACTTAGAAAATGGAAAACGAAATTTTTATGCAAAGAAACTAAAAACTCCCTTTGGCAATATTGTTTGTCATTCTAAGATGCACCCTTGTGCACAATATGAGATCATTTGAACAAACTATGCCATGAATGTGGCCATAAGATTGATCATTTGGCTTGAAAGCGATAAATCTTCACACATGATAGCTCATTTCTGAGAACACTTTTTTAAAATAATTGCTTTATTACAAGTTTATTATTTTTCCTAGAAAATTGATCACATATAATGACAAAATGCGAAGGTTTTCCATTTTTTTTAATTTTTCATGTCTGTTTTAAAATGCGGTCAAAACGGCGGGCATGACCGTTCCTAGCTAGTGGTTGAATCTTGGTAAGCTTTTGGCGTTTATCTAATGAAATAGTTATTTTTGTACCTAAAATGATTTTTGGAAAAAATCATGAGCAAAATATGAGGCAACTGTAATTCAAATTTGACCCACTTCCAACTGAATCGGCAGAAATTTGTCTTTTTGATGAGAGGTGGATTGATAGCTTTTGACATGCAACTATTTGGTCGGTTGAGCATAAAATATGGTCTAATATTTTGCAAAAATGGTGTGGTGCCATTTTGCAACAAATATTTGGTAGGCCCTTGACAAAAAAACTCATTTTGGGCACTCAAAAAATGGAAACCAAATTTTTTTATGCAAACAAAATGAAAACTCCCTTTGGCAACATTGTTTTCCAAGATACACCTCCTGCACAATATGAGATCATTTGAACAAAATATGCCATGAATGGGGCCATAAGATTGATCATTTGGCTTGAAAGCCATTAATCCTCACACATGATAGCTCATTTCTGAGAACACCTTTTAAAAATAATTGCCTTATTATGGGTTTATTATTTTTCCTGGAAACTTGGTCACATATAATGACACAATGCGAATGTTTTCCAATTTTTTGAATTTTTCATGTCCGTTTCAAAATGCGGTCAAAACGGCAGGCATGACCATTCCTAGCTAGTGGTTGAATCTTGGAAAACTTTTGGTGTTTCTCTGATGAAATAACTATTTTTGTACCTAAAAATGATTTTTTAAAAAATAATGAGCAAACTACGAGGCATCTATAGTTCAAATTTGACCCCATTCCAACTAAATCAGTGAAAATGTGTCCATTTCACCAGAGGTGGACCGAAAGCTTTTTACATGCAACCATTTGGTTAATTCCACATGAAATGTGGTCTAATATTTTTGAAAATTATTGCAGTGCAATTTCGCAACAGACATTTGGTAGGTTCTTCACGGAAAAACCCATTTTGGACACTCATAAAATGAAAATTGTTTTTTTTTGTGCAAAGAAAATGAATACTTCCTTTGGCAGCATTGTTTGCCATTCCAAGATGCACCCTTGTGCACAATATGAGGTCATTTGAAGAAACAATTCTATGAATGTGGCCACAACATTGGTCATTTGGCTTGAAAGCCATGAATCTTCATACATGATAGCTCATTTATGATAACACTTTTTTAAGGTATTTACTGTATTACAAGTTTGTTGTTTTTCCTAGAAAGTAGGTCACATATAATGGCACAATGCAAAGGTTTTTCATTTTTTTGATTTTTTAATTCTTTATGCCGCTTTCAAACCGGGGTCAAAACGGTGGGCACAACCGTTTGTAGCTAGGGGTGGGACCTTGCAAAACTCTTGGCATGTTTGTGATGAAATAGATACCTATATACCTAAAAATGTTTTTTGGAAAAAATAATGAGCAAACTACGAGGCATCTGTAGTTCAAATTTGATCGAGGTTATATTGAACCGACAGAAATTTGTCTTTTTGACGAGAGGTGGATCGAAAGCATTTTACATGCAAATATTTGGTCAAGTATACATAAAATGCTTTCTTATAGTTTTGAAAAATGGAGCGGTGCCATTTTGAAACAAACATTTGGTAGGTTCTTCACAAAAAACATTTTTGGCACTCCAAAAATAGAAAATGATTTTTTTTGCTGAAACTCATTTCTCATAACACTTTTTAAAAGATATTTGTCTTATCTTAATTCCAAGTTTGTTAGTTTTCCTAAAAACTACGTCACATTTGGTGACACAATGAGAATGTTTTTTTTGAATTTCTCATATCATAAAACTGTTTATATGATTTAACACCTTATTTTAGTCGATTACGACCAATTTAGACGGTCATAACGTGTACTGGGTTTTGATTGGTCCATGGGCATCTCACGCGGATCGTGCATCAAACACCATCGGATGCTCCCGGATCCGACAACAGCCAGACCCTCCTCACCCTCTCCCTCATCCTCCCACCCCACGAAGCCCGGCACATAGCTGAAAGGATCGATATGGTTGACTAGGGGGTGAATAGGCAACTACCAATTTTTAGCTTTTCTTAACAAATTAGGGTTAGCAACAAAATAGGTTGTCTAGATATGCAACTAGGTGACCAACCTATATGATGCTAGCTACACAAACAACACAAGCAAGCAAGGATACAACACAAGTAAAGCTTGCACAAAGTAAAGGTAAGAGATGACCACAAGTGGAGACGGTAAAGACGAGCATGTGTTACCGAAGTTCCTTCCCTTTGAGAGGAAGTACGTCTCTGTTGGAGCGGTGTGGAGGCACAGTGCTCCCCAAGAAGCCACTAGGGCCACCGTATTCTCCTCATGCCCTCACACAATGCAAGATGCCATGATTCCACTAGTGGTGCCCCTGAAGGCGGCAACCGGATCTTTCAAACAAGGTTGGGGCTCTCTCCACAACTGAATTGGAGGCTCCCAACACCACCATAGAGCTTCACCACAATGGAATGTGGCTCGGAGGTGACCTCTTCCGTCTAGGGTGCCCAAACACCCAAGAGTAACAAAATCCACACAAGAAAGTATGGGGAATCAAATTTCATTTGGTGGAAGTGTAGATCTAGGTCTCCTCCTTCAATCCCTAGCAAATCAACGAGTTTGAGTGGCTAGTAAGAGAGATCGGGCAAGAAAGCTTGAAGGGCATCAATGGAGGAGAGAGAGAGGTAAGAGGTAAAGTGGTAGGTGGAAGAACCCTCACTTTGTATAGTGCCCCCAAATCCAATCGTTACAACAGTTTTTATACTACAGCGGTACAACCGCTCCATGGCCCGGTACAACCGGATTTCATGGGTACCCCAACACTACAAGGTGGTACAACCGGTGCGCTGGGTGGTGGTACCGGTTGACACAAGTAACCGAACCAACCGCTCCACCACCGCTTCAAATTAGAAGGGAATCACCCCTATAGCAGTTGTAGGAGCGGTAGTTGCACTGGTGCACACGCCCTTGACCGAGTCCCGGTGGTGGCTGATGTCTACTATGCAACCTTCTTTTTGTAGACTCATGTTGGTCCTCCAAGCACAGAGTTTTGTAGGACAGTAGCAAATTTCCCTCAAGTGGATGACCTAAGGTTTATCAATCCGTGGGAGGCGTAGGATGAAGATGGTCTCTCTTAAACAACCCTGCAACCGAATAACAAAGAGTCTCTTGTGTCCCCAACACACCCAATACAGTGGCAAATTGTATAGGTGCACTAGTTCGACGAATAGATGGTGATACAAGTGTTATATGGATAGTAGAAATATATTTTTATAATCTAAATAAATAAAAATAGCGCGGTAACTAGTAACAAAAGTGAGCAAAAACGGTATTGCAATTCTTGAAAACAAGGTCTAGGGTTCATACTTTCACTAGTGCAAAATCTCTCAACAATGATAACATATTTGGATCACATAACAATCCCTCAGCGTGCAACAAAGAGTCACTCCAAAGTTCCTATCACAGAGAACATAAGATAAAATTGCTTGTAGGGTACGAAACCACCTCAAAGTTATTCTTTCCGATCAATCCATTGAGCTATTCCTATAAGTGTCACAAACAACCCTAGAGTTCGTAGTAAAATAACACCATATGATACACATCAATCAGCCCTAATGTCACCTAGATACTCCAATGTCACCACAAGTATCCGTGGGTCAATTATACGATATGCATCAAACAACTTCAGATTCATAATATTCAATCCAACACAAAGAACTTCAAATAGTGCCCCAAGATTTCTACCGGAGAAACTAGGATGAAAACCTGCATCAATCCCTATGCATAGATCACCCCAGTGTCACCTCGGGAGTCCGTGAGTTGAGTGCGAAAACATACATCAAGTGAATCAATAGAGCACTCCATTGTCACCATGGGTATCCCACGCATACATCAAGCGTTCTCAAATCCATAAAAGTATTCAATCCAATAATAGTGAAACCTCAAAGGTAAAACTCAGTTCATGACAAGAAGGTAGAGGGGGAGAAACACCATATGATCCAACTATAGTAACAAAGCTCGCGGTACATCAAGATCGTGCCAAATCAAAAACACGGGAGAGATCAAACACATAGCTACTAGTACATACCCTCAGCCCCGAGGGTGAACTACCCCCTCCTCGTCATGGAGACTGTTGGGATGATGAAGATAGCCTCCGGTGATGATCTCCCCCTCCGGCAGGTCGTGGATCCAGAGTATATCTGGCTATGGGCCGGGCCTAAAAAATCCCACGTCAGAAAACTAAGGCCCAGGCCCTCCCAAGCCCTATCACTAGGCCTACTTTTTAAGCCCAAGCCCGGCCCATCTGGTAAAAAGGCCTAAAAAGCCCTTAGGGCTTACGGCCGTGGGCCGGGCCTCTTCCTTAAAATGCCAATATGCCAAGCCCAAGCCCGTCCAGGCCCTACCGATGGGCTCAAAACTCAGGCCCAAGCCCGGCCCATGGGCAAGCCCATTGGGCCTAGGCCCTGGATTTTAGGGCCAGGCCTAGGTGGGCTGACAGGGCCGGGCCTGAGATGGCCAGGACTAATCCAGAGGCTTGCGGCCACGGAACTTCTCATCTAGGGTTCTTTTTGGAGGTTTTTATATTTATAAGAATTTTTGGCTTTGGAAACAAGTCAGGGGGGTTCCCGAGGAGCCCACAAGCCAGGGGGGCGCACCCTAGGAGGGGGGGCGCCCCCTAGGATTGTGGTCGCCTTGGGACTCTTCTAGCCCAACTCCAATGCTCCGTGGGTCTCTTCTGGTCCATAAAAAATTGCCGTAAATTTTCAGCTTGTTTGGACTCTGTTTGATATTCCTTTTCTGTAAAAACTAAAAACAAGGAAAAAACAAAAACTGGCACTGGGCTCTAGGTTAATAGGTTAGTCCCAAAAATAATATAAAATAGTATATTAATGCATATAAAACATCCAAAACAGATAATATAATAGCATGGAACAATAAAAAATTATAGATACGTTGGAGACATATCAGTGGCTAAGTCCCGAGCGGTAGAACCGCTCTGGGCACGAGTAGTACCGGTTAATAGAGAGTAATCGGGACAATCGGGCCACCACCACCCCACAACAGATGCTGGACCAGTTGTTAGGCGGTACGAGGCCGGTACAACCGCTCGTGAAGCAGTCCTGGGTTTTCTTAGAGTTGTGGCGGTACACCGCCCGGGGGCAACGGTACTACCGCTGGGCCTGCACCTAGGAGCTACAACCCCAGGGTATCACCCCTAGAGCAGTGGTTGTGCTGGTAGAACTGGACAGGCGGTACAACCGCCCCGCCCAGCGGTACAACTGCTGGGGGGTTAACAACACTGTGTAGGAGGAAGTGAGGACCCCTCGAACAGAAGGGAGCATTGGTTGGACAGGAAAGTGTACGTGCATTGACTCACCCAATACCTTCCGATGTAGATCCCCTCTTAATAGTACGGGATTCCTACGACCAAAGAAATAAACACGTCGGAACCACCGTCTTCGATCTTTTCAGTCAGGAGGGAATGCCTAATCGTCTTGTACCAGAAGAGAGAGTACCTGAAGAACTTGGGACATGATTAGATCACAAAGTGAGTTGTCATCATTACCAAAACACCAAAGCGGGAAATGTCCTAACAATAGTCCCGCACTCCTCCCTCGTCCCCATCTCTCTCCCGCACGACTCACCTCGCCGCCGCCACCAACCGTGCCCAATCCCAGTGACCTCCGACGGGAATTGATGGCGCCAATCACACCAACATGACCCTCACGCTTCTCTCTTCCTTCCTGTCCGGTGAGATCCGACGTGCGCGGCCATCTCACTTCGTTAGGGTTTCATTCACCGGCATTGCTATGGTGATTGAGGTGCGGCCCTTCACTCATCTCACCCTCCTCTTCACAACCCCCCTCACCTCGTCTTCTCTCCATACTTCCAGATCCAGTACGTAGTCGTCGCTCTATCGAGCTGGCCGGCCTGCGGCGGCGCATGACCTTGCGTTTGTGGTGGCTTTGCCCGACGCCTGCCATGGCTCTCCGGCAACCAGGATGGCGATGGCGTCGACGGGATCCTCGGACGGCCGTCGTCCACCTCGCGCTACAGGGAGTGGTCGATCATCTCCTCGGAGTGGGCGGCCATGTTCATCGTTCCCCACCCTGGCAGTCGATACCGGGCACCGCTACTTCACCGGCCTCCTCCGTCGGCATCTCCGGGAGGGCACCCGATGCCAGGCAGGCTGTGGATGCACCAGACCTCAAGGCCGGCCATGCTACTCCAGCTGCTCTTGCCCCAGCCTTGCTGAACTTCGCTCCTGGTCAGCTGCTGCAGGTGAGACAATTGTCTCCATGCTTGGGTGATTCTACCTGCTCACTTTAGTATCATGCTTGGATCTATGCACAAATTTTACTAGTTTGGATGTGTCATAGAACTGGTGGTGATGTTGTTTAGATTGCAGCAAGCAAAATAACAAGTGTTGAGGTTGTTAAGTGTTTTGTTAGGGTGAAATCTGAACCATTTATTGAATAGTAGGATGGCCGGATTTCTATGATTAACTCTTGTTGGTAATGTTTGTCTTTTCCATATCAAAATCATGTCTATGAATTGGTGTGCTTTAAAACGAAGGAATGCCTCTCTTCCTTGTCGGTGTTCTTTTTAAAATACTCTGGAATTATCAAAAGAAAAAATTTTACGAGAGGAGGTACCTTTGAAGTCGAGGTTGCGGGCTACCGTCCTATGCATGGCCTTGACTAGAGAGTCCTCATCCTCATCAGTTGCTGTTGTACCATTAACACTAACGGAGTGACGATGCTGCGTCTCGCGCCGACGTATTTTTGTGTGTTGTGGGTTGTGTTTTTTTAGAAAAGGAGGATGACCCCCGGCCTCTGCATCTGGGAGATGCATACGGCCACTTTATTGATTATTTTCGAGGATCTTACAAAGTATTAAAACAAAATGCCTGAATCCACCATCTTGGCAACATATGCCGCTACTTCTATCCATACGATGAAGGGGTGCTAGCTGGGCCACTACCTAGACCACTCACCTAAGCCTAACATCGAAAACCGGAAGCCCCGGCCGAGCCACATACCGGGTTTGGGTCACAATCCGGTCAGACGCACTCGTGTGTCGTCGCCGCCATCTTCCACAGGTCCATCTTCAGATCATATTGAGGCACCTACCTTGTCTGGCCACTCAGCCATCGACGTCACCATGACGCCAGACAGCTACCTCCTCCTGCGTGAGTCCATCCTGCGCATCAGACGCTGAGCCTCCACAGCGCCATGCCGCTGATAACCGCCGCCATCAATGTGTGAGATGAAGCACCACTCCACCATCCCCCCAGCCATCACTTGCTCCAAAACGATGCCCCCAGGAGGGAAAGCGATAAAATGCCATCATCATCCGATCCGGAAGACCCAGATCTAGGGTTTCCCCTGGAGCATCCCGAGCCTGATGACGCAGACTGCAACGACGATGCCTCGACAAGGGAACGACATCAAAGACGCCGCCATCGTCCGCCAAGACCGTAGTCGGCGCAATTTTCATCGGCAGTTGCTCCACCAGACGTGCGCCGCCGATGTCGCTGGTCCCTTCAACCGGAGTAAACTCCAAAACGATGCCCTAAAGAGGGACTATGACGCAAAAGCGCCGCCATCGCTCGATCCCAAGGAGATCTAGGGTTTCCCCCGAAGTTGCCCGCGCTGTCAAGGACCAGACAAGGGTAGAATCCCGGCGGATCTGCCCAGCTGCCGACGAACCGCACCCGCCACCGTGCTGAAGGCAATCCAGCGATCAAGGCCCACGCTTGGGCATAGATCCGGCCGCGCCGTCGCGAACCGATCCGCATGTCGCCGCCGTCCCTGGCGACCGCGACACAGTAGATCGCGAGGCCGTTTGCCGCGGGGGAGCGAAGTCGCCGAGGCGCCGCCACCACCCGTCGTGGCGTCCGGCCCGCCGCCACGCTCCGGCCCAGGGGCGCCGGCCCGCACCAGCCCCACCCGTGCGAGAGGGCCCGAGTCCTCGCCGCCGCCGGCGACGGCAGGCTTCGCCTAGCCGCGCCCTTGGGCGGCGGCGAGGGAGGAAGAGGAGGAGAGGGGAAGGGCCGGCCGACGGGATCTGTGGGCCATCCGGCCGCCCACACGGGGGCGACTCGGGAGGGGAGGGGGGCGACTCGGGACGGGACGCGTTGTGGGTTGTGTGCATTCTAATTATTTAGAGGCCGGGTGTGTGTGCTCATTGTGTTATGTATCTTCTTAATTCTTCGTTTTGAGCCAATAAAATTCACCATAGAATAACAATCCAACTCGAACGGTTGGAAAATTCGACTGACCCCAAATTTCTTTAAAGCGCCCGGCCCATATGTTGTAGTAAATGTTGCCCGTCGAAACTAGTTACACGTAGGATGCAAGTGAATCATCATTATCTACACATGCATGGTTAATTCGAGCTAGCTAGCTAACTTTGTGCACGCGGGAGCAATATGCTCTTGATACATTGCTCCCGTATGCACGATTAACCCGAGGTAGTAAGCTTGTGCATGCACAGGGATCAGTACTAGGTGTTTGACATTGCCCCCTTATGCATGTGTTCCGCATCGATCGTTGCTTGCGATTAATCTACTAGTACCAAGATTAACCATCAGGCCAGAGAGCAGTGCATCATGGATGCATATGCATGTTCCCAAATCCCAAGAGGTAGATATCATACACAGTACATCTAATCTAGCCACCTGCAGCTGTGCCATTAACAACTCCCAACACTGCCTTGATTGAGCAGTCGCATGAGCCATGTGAGACCACCATACCCACATAAAACCAAACTTGGAGCAGTATTATGAGCAGGTTTGGGCAATTTGCAGGACAAGAAGACAAGCGAGACAAAATTTATATGCGTGTACAACCTGGCCCGTCGGTCGGTGCGCCGCTCGGGGTCGTGGTCTATGGGATTCTATATTCTCACTATGCGTACGACTCGTACTAGCTACTGATTACTTAATCATGGTCTCAAATCTGCAGCTACTAGTAGTTGATTGGATCTGCACTGGAGGCTGCTAATCAATCAATGGATCAATCGATCGATCGACAGAGCCAGTTAAGGAGACCAGACATGACAGCTGCGTGTGTTGAGCCGCTTGGGGTGTTGATTTCCTGGCAAAGATCAGTATACAATGCATGTGTAGAAGTGTGGCAGCAGGGATATGTATTTCATGTGGATCCATGTGTATGTATGTCATGGCCACCGACGCAGATGTGTGCTTGGGGAAACATCTATGCATCAAGCCATCGACGCATGTCAATCGGCTGCTGCTTCAAGTTGCCGTATCAGCTGGGGATTATGTGTCGATCGTATCATTGCAATTTGAACAAACAAGCAAGCAAGCAAAGTGCACGCGAGATGAGTGTCTAAGCAGATGCCATCCACATCGTTGGTCGAGACAAACATCATTGGTACTTTTTTCGCAAACACGTAGAGCTTGCGTATCTTTCCATTGATAGGAGTAGAATGAGTACATCAAGGGATACAACACATGACACGAACGCAAGCAGGCATGAACATGGTGCCCGGAGCAGAGAGAAGGGATGCACATCCCGAATGGAGGATACAACACAGCTAAACCTAGCAAACCCAAAAACCAAGAGTGGCCAAGCCGAACCAGGCAGAACTCCGCGGCATCACCCGAGCCAATACGACGGACACCGTGAGCGAACAAGATAGCACCTTCAAGTAGAAAAATGACGCCGAGACGCCGTCGCCATCCGGCCCGGAGGAACCAGACCTAGGGTTTCCCCTAAGCTCGAAGAGGGGCGCAGTTTAAGGCCTTGACAAGGCCTCCAAGAAGAAAACGACACCCACAAGTGCCACCGTTGCCAGCACCGGCAAGCCGAGCAGGGATTTCTCCCTGGCCTGAAGCTGAGCAATCCCATAGCGGCCGAGTTGGGGATCGAAGATGAGGAAACCAATGTTGGTCGAAACCACCTTGACAGAAGTTGGGTTGGTGGGGTTGCACCTGCCGTTGGAGGGTGCCATCCACATCGTGGGTCGAGACAAACATCATTGGTACTACCTCCGTCTTGGTTTATTGGTCCCCTTTGTAATTTGTGCCAAATTTTGATCAAAGAATTAACTAACGAAATATTAATGCATGTCAACAAAAATTATACCATTGGATTCGTAATTGAACATAGTTTTTAATAATATAATTTTTTGTTACATACGTGAACATTTCGTTAGTTAAATTTATGATCAAAAATTAGCACGGAATACAATGGGGACAAATAAACCAGGACAGAGGTAGTAGGAGATTTGGAAGAGCACCAAGGTTTTTGCGTGCATGTGTGTGTGCAAGGTTTTGCATTGCATGTATATTGACTTTGCTTTGTGATATACTAGTTTATACGCACAGATATGTGGTCTGGTTGACCTGAATTAATTGCTACCTTAAGCTTGCACTAGGTAGCCTCCTACTTTTATTAACTCAGAGTCGGGGATGGGTGAGCAGTAGGGCTGGACGAAAAGCTCGTTACTCGCGAGTTTAACGAGCACTCAGAAACTCGGCTCGTTAAGGCTCGTGCTCGTTAGTTAGTGAGCCGAGCTGAACAACAATTCTAGCTCGTTAATATAAACAAGCTTAACGAGCTAGCTCGCGAGTATCACGAGTAGCTCATTTGGCTTGTTTATTTGTACATCACTGATTTTTATTTTTATTACTCGATGAAAAATGCCTAGTGCTCAGCCCGGCCAACAGGCCATAGGCCCACAGCCCACCCCCACCTCCTCGGCTCCAGGCATCGTGGGAATCTGGTCACTCGCGGCCTACTTACGAGTTACGAAGAGACCAGAGGAGGAGCCGAAGAGACTACAGAGTTACGAGTTACGAGTTATGAAGTTTTGACTTCTATTTTATATGGTAAAAATTACTACTTAAATGCAGAACAAGTCTAGTAAGTAAATGTCCCGACTTCTATTTTGTACAGGTTATTAGTATCACTTACTACTTAATGCACGAGGAAGATGTGTTTCTGTTCATTAATACAATTTTGCACATTGGAATTAATTATGTAGTGATACTTACTAATTTTGCACATTGCAATTAATTATGTAGCGATACTTACTAATTTTGCACATTCCAATTAATTATGTAGCGATACTTACTAATTTTGCACATTGCAATTAATATTTGGCTTGTAAAAATCTGAATCATGCTATTTCATTTTCCACAGGAAGATGGCAGCGATGAAGATGAATGGGTAGAGGTTCATGAAGGTTATGAGGAGGTTGACGAGGCAGAGGCATATGATATGTATGATGATATGTCAAAGCCTTCTCTTGGATCAGGAGACAATCGAAATGACACAGAAGTTGAGGTCAATGGCAAAGAGAAGACAAAGAAAGGAGGGAAAAGGAAAAAGGCAGGAGTGGATAGAGCTAAGGTGAAGGTGAAAAACAAGACTTAAACGCGCAGAATGTTGGCAGCATTTCAAGGAGGTCAAGGCTGTAAGTAAGAGGACGCCAGGGGCGGTTGTCACGAAGGAAAAGTGTTTTCATTGTGCTCAATTGTTTGCTTATACTCCTGGGGGGTCAACTACTAGCCTCAATAGGCATAAAGATGTTTGTTCAGTCTATCTAAACAAGAAGGGAAGACAACAAAATCAAGGTACAATCAACTTCGATCCTGAAAAGCCAGGTGCATCTCTCATAGTAAACCATGAATACAATCATGCAGAAGTTGTTAAGATCATAGCAAAGATGATAATTGTGCATGATTATCCCTTTAGGATGGTAGAACATGCTTGGTTCAATATCCTCATGAAGTATATGAATGCGTCCTACAAGTTTATCGGTCGGAAGAAAATTAGAGATGAATGCATGAAGGTGTATCTTTCCGAGAAAGAAATCCTTAAAAAGCAACTAAAGTCTGTTGAAAGCATTAGTTTGACATGTGATCTATGGAATTCAAACCAAACTCTCTCATACCTAGCTATGGTTTCTCATTACATAGATGATGATTGGATCATGCAATGTCGTGTTTTAAACTTAATAGAGCTAGATCCACCTCACTCGGGTAGTGTCATAGCTCAAGCAATTTATGAGTGTTGCCAAGAATGGAAAATAGAAGATAAGATCATGATAATCACTATGGATAATGCTTCCTCAAATGATAATGCTGCTAAGAGATTGATGGACAAGATCATTGCTAGGAAATCGGCTAAATTTATTCCTAAGTACTTCCATGTTCGCTGCTGCGCACATTGTCAGTTTGATAGTGAATGATGGCATTGCTCTATTGCAAACTTTGATCAATAAGCTTAGGGATACTGTCAAGTATTTGAAAAAAAATCTCCAACACGCATGTACAAATTGTTGATGGTTTGCAAGTCTCTAAATATGGAAGTTGGGAGAGGTTTATGCCTGGATGTTGCTACTAGATGGATTCTACATGCATAATGGTAGAGGCTTGCACTGTGTATAGGGCTGCTTTCAAAGAGTATGCAGAGGTAGATGCTACCTACAAATGTCAGCCTGAAGATGAAGAGTGGGCATTATATGAGAAGATTCAACCCATCTTGAAATTGTTTGCCGAGGTAACAACTGTACTATCAAGATCTAACTATCCTACTGCCAACATTTTTTATCCATATATCATGAATGTTAAGGTTGCTATCGTAGATCATGCCATGGGTTTGAATGCAAACTTGAAAAAGATGGAGAAGCAATGCTTGATAAGTTTGGTAAATATTGGGATAGCAATAGTGAAGGTGAGGGAAATAAAAACAGTGGGGAAAAAAGGAAAAGAATAATGTCATGGTCATTGCCACC
Organism: Triticum aestivum; assembly: GCF_018294505.1. Classification (NCBI taxonomy): domain Eukaryota; kingdom Viridiplantae; phylum Streptophyta; class Magnoliopsida; order Poales; family Poaceae; genus Triticum; species Triticum aestivum. The sequence continues at coordinate 653,693,096 of NC_057804.1, forward strand.
ATTCTTGATCCTAGGTTTAAGATGAAACTTGTTGATTATTGTTTTAAGAAAATGTATGGTAAAGAGAAGGGCACAAGTGAGGACGAGGAAATCAAATCTGAATTCTTTGATCTCTATGCTACTTATGAGATGGAAAATCGCAAGAATGAGGCTGGCAACAATAATGAACAGAGTTCAGTATGTAGTAGGCAAACAAGTACATCCATGTCCTCATTGCCAAGTGGGTTTCAGTCCTTCCTAGAGGAGACAAATTCAGAGCCATCTAAATCTGAATTGACCAGTTACCTTGAAGAAAAAACCCACCCAATTCTAGATCCAAATTTCAAGGTAGTTGATTGGTGGAGGTTGAATGCTCATAGATATCCTATCATGGCAAAGATGTCAAAAAAGTCCTTGACTATACCAGGAACTAGTGTCTCATCGGAGTCAACATTCTCTACGAGCGTCAGAATTCTTGATGACTATCGTAGCTCTCTCAACCCAAACATGGTTGAGGCACTTGTGTGTGCTTCTAGCTACATCAAAGGATCAAAAGAACACCAGCTTAAGACTACAATTACAGTGGTAATATTTCTTGTTCTCTACTGTGTATTATCTTCTTGTAACCTTTAGACTCTTGGTAAATGTTTTCTCAAATTGCATATTTGCACATACCTTTGTAGGAAGAAGGCAATGATGACGATGTCGAGTTCATTCCATTTCCTGAAGATATGACAGAAAGCAACTTGTAGGCCTCCCATATTTTTATTGAGTGTGATTGTATTGTTGTAGCATTGTACTATTGTTTATTTGTTTGAATCATAACTAGTGAATTTCTCTATGTCTATGTAGGAAGATGAAATTGATGAACTAATGAGCCAACTTATGTGAGGAGCAGGAGCTACTTTGCATTTGCTCAGCTAGAAGCTACCATTTTATTTCGGTCATTGTTAGTTATGTAAGACCTTATGTTGATGAAGTGTCGTGCTGAAGTGGCGAAGTAGTTAATATAATATGTATTGCTAGTCTGCAGATCGAACTTGATCCAATGTTGAGCACCTAAGCTATGTACTGCTTTGTCTTTTGAAGTCCTGGACTTGTCTTTGTCAATGGCCCTACTTATTGTTACTGTTCTCCTAGTGATTGTGCATGAAGTATGAAGTTTGAACCATAATGGTGTATGAAGTATGGCCCTGCTTATTGTTGCTGTCACTATGGGTTGCTGTTCAAATGTTCTTTAATTGTGTCATTGTGTGTTGCTGCTAGTTATTGGTTGTCGCATTACGTGATACTATTTGTAAAGAATAATTTTGGCAAAGATTGTTGCACTACTATTTTGCTAGCTTCTGTACTGTTTACAACTGTAACAAGCACTTGTGAGCGCTCACGAGCTTAATGAGTATTTAACGATCAAAGCCGATCAAGAGTTCGATCTCATTATAGTTAACAAGCTTAACGATCGCGAGCTTAACGATCACGAGCTTAACGAGTCGAGTAGCTCGTTAGTCCAGCCCTAGTGAGCAGCTAAGCTAACTTAGTGAGATGCAATGACGCGAGAAGAATCAGAAGGTAAACAAAAAAGTAAAACACACCACTAGTTCTAAGGACATACGTCCGGACCGAGGGAGTCATCCAACGCAGGTCTGTATCGGTCTGCGGGACGGACCGAACGTGATTTCTCCCGCAAACCAAAGACAAACGTTGGGGGCTTTGCGGAAGTCCGGACCACTGTGACATCCGCTTCTGACCGTTGGGTGGTCTGTCGCCATCAGAGGTGGAGAGGGAGGTAAGGAAGAGGATGTGTGCAAGGAGAATGACCACAAAATTAGAAGAGATGACCATTGGGGGAAAGGGGGAGGGTTGTGCAAGAAATTGCCACATGGCAGTAATCAGCCCGCCAACCATGCAAGTCAAAGCTGATGCAATGTGGATAGGTCCGCGGGTGACACACTTGGCAAACTTTTAGGACACAAATATGCATTTTTATAGTTTTTGGACTAACTTGACATCCCTAGATAGTTTTAGGACTTGTGGTGTATTTTACTCAAATAAAAAAGAAAAGAGCCAGAAGGGTTTTAAGACGAATGCCAGTTTTTTTTTGAGTTTTTTCCCCTGTGGGACACCTCCTTTTTTATGAGTTTTTTTGAGATGTTCATGAGCTTTGTGTTGTGATGTACTCCCTCAGTTCCAAATTACTCGTCGCTGAAATGGATATATCTAGAACTAAAATACAACTAGATACATCCATACGTGCGACAAGTAATTTGGGACGGAAGGAGTACCATATATATATATGCGTTCTAGTTGGGCTTATAAATGGGGTTTCCCTTGTTTTGCGTCTGACTGTCATTGATTTTCTAGCGTGTGGTTTGATAGGATATTAGCTAGTGAGTAGTTGCTGAGTGCTATGACACGAGGAGAATTTTTCTTCTCTCCTTTTTTCTTATCTTGAATATTTTTGTTTTTTTGAACAGAAAAGAGAGGAGGAGGCGATGCCAAACAAAGAACTCATAAGGCCGAGCTAAATATCTGGGTGGCCAAGGCCCGTGTAAGGTTGGCTCGAGTTAGGCCGGCCGAGGCGCGCTGATATGTCTCTTTTTTCCATGTTTCTTGTTTTCGTTTTTTTCTTTATTTTTAATTTTTCTATACTTCCAAATACTATAAATAACTATATTACAAAAATTAATCTACATGAAACATTTGAAAAATGTTGACCAAGCACTTGAAAAATATTAAATGTGTATAAAGAAAATGTTTATCATGTATATGAAAAGTGTATATAAAAACTGTGTGTGAAACAATTTGATCATGTATTTAAAAAAATGTTGACCAAGCATTTGAAAAATGTTGAACAAGTTTTTGATAATGTTAGTCAAGAATTTAAAAAATGTTAAATGTGTATAACAAATTTTTTACCATGTAATAAAATATGATGATTGTTTTGATCATGTATATAGAAATTTTGATCAAGCATTTGGAAAAATATTGAACAAGTATTTGAAAAATGTTAATCAAGCATTTGAAAATTCTTAAATATGCATATAAAAAATGTTGACCATGTATTAAAAAATAATGAAAAAGTTAATCATGTATATAAAAATGTTAATCAAGCATTTGAAGAAATGTTGAACAAATATTTGAAAAAATGTTAATCAAACATTTGAAAATTGTTAAACGTGTACAGATAAAATGTCGAAACTGTCTTAAAGAAATGTTCTTGTATTTTAAAAATATTAATCAAATATTTGGGAATGCAAAAAATCATGTATAGGAAAAATGTTAACCATGTATTCAAAAAAAATGTTAATCTTCTATTCGAAAAAGGTTAATCAAATATTTTATTTTTTTGGAAAACGTGTATAGAAAAAAATAATTGCTGACCACGTATTCAGAAAAAGTTAAATTTGTACTGAAAAAATGTTAAACATGTTTTAGAAAAGTGTTTGATATATACGAAAAATGTAGAGTGAAAACCAAAAGAAACATTAGAAGAAACAAAAAAACAAAGAGGAAATAAGAAAACCAAACAAAAACAAAAAAATGATGAGAAATGAGAAAGAAATAAACATAACCGAAGAAGAAACAAAAAGGAAAAACCCTGTGAAAACCGGGGAAAAAAGAAAAAACAATGTAAATAGAGAAAATCCGGTTTCTTAGCTAGTCATCCTTCCATCTCTCTTATCGCAAGATATAACGCTGGCGCAATAGAGACGTCTCCTATCGGGTAGGGCGTGTCTTCGCAAAGGTAGCAAAATGACATTGCCAGCTTTAAATTCCTAATCACCTACAGCGGCGTGCCAAGCGAGCCGATTTTGGAAACTTCCGAGTTAGGTTTCTCACCTTCCCCCTACTTTTTTCTTTAGTTTCCTGAGTTCTACTTCTGTTTTTTCTTTTTTTCCTGTTTGCTTGATTCTTTTTCTTACTTCACTTTTCATTTTTCTTATTCTATGTTTTATTTCCATTCGTCTTTTTCCTTGCCTATTCTACGTTTTTGTTTTTACTGCTTCTTTTTCTTTTCTTTTTTTAAAAGTTGTTTGGGAATTCGAAAATTATTCATGTCTTAATACATTGATCATGATTTTTTAAAATATGCTTGTAATTTCAATTTTTTTCTTACAATTTCAGAAAATCATTGAATTTTTCAAAATTGTTCATAATTTCAAGAATTTTTCACATTTTTCAATTGTTTAAATGATTTTCTAAAATTTTTGTGAACATTTTATTTATCCACGTCAAACATTTTGGGGATTTATGAAATATTTTAAATGTTCAGAACATTTTTTATATTCTCGTCATTGTTTTTACTATTTGTGTGAATCCTTTTCTCAATTCACAAACATATCTGAATTTCCTTATCTTTTTCTCAAGTCACCAACATTATTTTAAGCGTGTAACTGTTTTTGAATTCATGAACATTTTCTTTATTCACGAGAATATTTTTTGAATTCGTGGACATATTTTGGAATTCATACTTTTTTTTTATTTCATGAACACTATCGAAGTCACGAACATTTTTTGAATTTACATTAACATTCTTTGAATATATGAATAGTTTTGGAATTCAAGATCATATTTGAATTTCTTGAACTTTTTTTTGTATTGACGACTGTTGTTTTTATTTTTCTGATTTTTTGCTAGAACTTGAGTACATTTTTTTGTATTAATGAACTTATATTTAATTTACTAGTATTTGCATTAATATCCTTTGAATTTCTGAATATTTTGTGAGTGAATGAATATTTTATGTTCCATGAATTCAATTGAATTAACAAACATTTTTGTATTCGTGCGCACATTGTCTGAGTTTGGTGCGCCGATATGCCTCGCTTCGAAACATGAATTTTTGCATCAACATTCTTTGAGCGCGCAAAGAAAAGCCTTGCCTGAAGGGTGGGGCGAGATGGGCCGTCCCAGATGAGCACGCCAAGAAAATTCCTCTGTTTTAAACAATGATCACACAATGATAATTTTTCCTTCATTTAATTTTTTTCATCCGTTTTAAAATGTTCTGGTTTAATATTTTTCAAAAAGGTTCAAATTTTAGATTTCATAAAACATCCCTATTTAAAGAATTAAACTTTGTAAAAAGTCTACCAAATTCAAAAAAGGTTCAGTAATTTATAAGGTGAAAAAACATAAAACAAATTAAAAGAAAAAGGAACATTGAAGAAAATAAAAGATAAGAACAAAAAAGTGACAAAAACATTCAACAAAAATGAAGAAACGTCTGAGAAATGTTCCAGAACAGTGGCAATCGTATCAAGGAAAAGTCCGCAAAATGCAGCATGTATGCACCGGTGCACGTAATAATCGCCGTCCTTGCAACTTCTCTCATAAGGTCGGTTTTCTTCTTCAGGCTTTTGGCATTCTTCCATTTTTTTTTTCACCTCTTTATTTTTCTCTTGTTATTCTTTCATTCTGTTCAGGCGTGGAAAACTGAGGAGCCCCATCGTCTGGGCAGGCTAATTTTCATTATTCAATATTATTATACATGGGTCATGTTAAATACTCATTGAACAAATCACAAATACGCAATGAACGTTTTTGAATATGTGATGATGTTTCTTTATGCAGGAACAAGAGCATATATTATTTCAATCTAATATATTTATTTCAATTTAATTTTTTTATTAACACTTTTATTCCAGAAAATGTATGAACAACTTGCTGAAACCGGACATGGGCTGGGCCGAGGTGGACCTAGCCTCTGCGATACCTCTCCCACACTTTTATTCCAGACGAGCACTTAATGATAGTTAGGAAATCATTCTCATGATGCACGTCTTGCGGCACATTATTGTTTTCCTGGTTTTAAATTTTCCTTTTCTTTTTCCCTTCCATTTATTCCTTTCGCGTTGCCCACACTTTGTTGAATTTTCTCTATTATGTTTCTGATTTTTCTACTTCTGTAGATTTTAAAATTTTCTGCAATATAGGAAAATATATTCTTACGTCTATAAATATAATTTTTAATAATTAGTGAACTTCTTTGAAAAATACACGATCACTTTTTAATAAGTGAATATAATTTCTTGTACATACTAATTTTATCAAATACATGATCAACATTTTATTGCTTACTACATATACATACATTTTTTTCATCAACGAATACATTTCCATATCTCCCAATATATCAGTAAAGCAAAATACATTTTGAACTCACTTTTGGTTACAATTTCATAAACCTGTTAAGCAAAAATACATTTTTATCTGAATATGGAGAAAAAAGTGTGAATAAATGGGCTGTGTAGTGGCTGACAATGATCGTTTTCAGTCTGGTGGAACGAATGGGCGTCAAAGAGGAAGGAGAAAGACTCGATAGAAGGCAGCAAACCCAGCCTAACGCACAAAAGGCCCCCTTCGCCTCCCTGCCCCCCATGTGAGAGCTATGATGTCGCCCATACCGATTCCCTTCTGGACTTATTTTCGCACGTTTGTTCGCCCGCTCGCTGTCGCTGTCTTCACTTCGCTCGGTCGTTCGTTAGATTGGATTTCATTTTTTTCTTGTTTTTTTTTTCATTTTTTGGGTTTCTTCATTTTTTCTTTCTTTCTTGGTTTTACCGGTGTATTCTTTCTCATTTTATTCTTTCATTCATACCCTTTTTTTCTTTTTTCTTTTCTTTTTTCCATCAGTTTGTAGTTTTCTTCTTTTTTTGTACAATACATGTACGTTCTTCATACACAATAAAACACATGTTTTTTGCATGTTTAATTTTTTAAATACATGATGCATATTTTATTTTATTATATGTTCTGATGTCCATTCTCATCCACGTTTTATACATGTCTAAGAATTTAAAAATACATGACTTCTATTTTTTAAAATATATGTTTGATGTCTATATTTTCATATACGTTAAGAACATTTTTATACATGTCAACAATGCTTAACACGTATTTGAAAGGATGTTTAAAAACTTGTGTTTGAAAATTTTCAATCATGTTTTTGAAATATTTTAAACATATATAAAAATAAATGTTTCAGATGTGTACGAAAAATATACAAGGTAGACATGAAAACTTGTACTGTGTTAAGCATTTTCTGAGCACATGTTGAAACATTTTGTTCCAAATGTTGTCATCATTTTTTTGAATTGCACCAACTTTTTTTTAACACTACACCAATCTTTTTCAAAACTTAGTATTTTTCGTGGAATATATGTTTTTGACAATTTTACTAAAATATAAAAATTAATATAAAAAAGAACAAAACCGAGTAAACGAACGATAGTAATGAACTAATGAAGCGGACGAACGACAAACGAGTCGAAAGAATTGCTTTAATTGGTCGTCCCATTAGCACCCCGCTTCAGGCGAGCAACAATCTCTATCTAGAAGAGAGAAACCAAGGCGCTCCTATATCTCGCATTCAGCGAGAGGGGAGGAACCCTCGCTGAACGGTATTCCGAGATGGCCCGGCACAGAAGCGCGGAGGGCACTGCCTCACTTTTTCTGTTTTTTTTAATGTTTTCAGTTTAAGTTTTTGTTTTATTTTTCTACTTCTCTTTATACTTAAAATTACTATAAATATATAAATTACTAAAAAATTAAAAATATTGAAGAAGTATTTAAAAAATGTGGATCAAGCATTTGGAAGATTTTGAACAATTATTTGAAAAAGTTTTAACAAGTATTGAAACAATGTTGATCAAGTATTCAAAAAACGTTGAGCAAGTATTTGAATAATGTTGAACATTTATTTGAAAAATGTTAATCAAGCATTGGGAAAATATTTATGTAAAAATGTTGAACATGTACTTCATCATTTATATTAAAATATTAATCAAGCATTTGTAGAATGTTGAAAAAATGTTAATCAAGCATTTGGGAAGTGTTAAATGTGTATAGAAAAATAGTTGACCATCTATTAATTTTTTAACCCTTTTACTTGAAAACTACTAATTAGGTATTTGAAATAGTTTAAAAGCATGTATCGGAAATTGTTGACCAAGTATTCAAAAAATGTAATCTTATATTTAAAAAATGTTATCAAGCACTTGAAAAATGTTAAAAATATGTATTAGAAGAAATGTTGACCATGTATTAAGAAAATTTTATGTATTGAAAAGATGTTAAACGTGTATTACAAAAATATTTTTGACATCTAAAAGAAATGTGGAATAAAATACAAAGAAACATAGAAAACCAAAAAATTAAAAGTAAGCCAAAGAAAAAGAAAATAAACAAAACCTAAGAAATAAATAGAAAAATAATGACAAAACAAAGGAAAACGATGAAATCCAAGAAAGGAAGAATAAAAAACCAAAGAAAAAGAAGCAAAAAAACCAATGAAAACCAAGAAAAAAACAATGAAACCGGTGAAAACCAAGATAGAAAGGAAGAAATCCAAATAAAACCAAGAAAAAACAAAGAAAGAAAGAAATACAAAAAACCAATGAAAGTAGAGAAAAAAACAAAAAAAAAAACAAAGAAACAACAAAACCAGTGAAAATACGGAAAGAATGGAAGAAACCGATGAAAAAGCAAATGAAATAGGAAAAAATTGAAAAAAAAGGAAAAAATACGAAAAACACGATGCGAGCTCATTCGAACGAACCCAGCGGATGAAAAAAATTGAAAGTAAACGGATCGGCCTGTTGCTACGGAGTGTGAGGAAAGTTTCAGCGAGATGAAAGAAACACTAGCCTTATGCGAGATATTGTCCCCGCGGAGAAACCCAGCCCAACACAGAAAGGCCCCTTTCGTCTCCTTGACTCGTAATAAATAATAAAAAAGGTCTACTTGCCTCATCGCCGCCATCGGCCAACCCAAACCCGCCCTACCATCAAACCGATGGCCGGCATGCTCGCCGGGGTTGGATCCAGTGTCCTCAGTGGCCACAACACCACCGCCTCCGCCCTCCACAACCGCGCTGGTGTGGGCCTCCTGTTGGTAGTCACATCGCCTCCAACCACCCCGTGAGTGCCCCTCCGTGCCGATCGACCACCTCTCCCTTATACCCTTTCTTTTCAGTTCACTCTCAGCACCACACCTTGCAGCTCCCTGTCAATGATGAGCTCATTTGGGACAACTACACCTCTTCCCGGACCTCTGCGACCGCCTCGCGCCCCACATGGGCAAGATCCCAAACCCCACATCATTGTTGCCGAAGTTGTGGTTAGGCACAACCACTTGGGCGAGCCTGAAAAAAAATCGTTTGAAAAATTGTCTAACTTTCAGATAACACTCGCCATAAAGGCCTAAACAACCATACAAAATTACCAATATAACGTTGATAAAAACTACATAGATCATGAGCAGACATACAAATGTACAACCGGTTCATCAAAAGGTCACATCCGGATCATCAAAAGATAGTCAAAGTTCACATAATACACATAATACGGCGTATAAATTCAAACCACATCTAAAAACTTAAAATTAAGATGGATCTTCACCACTTCCTCACCGGCCCTTTGCCCTTCCTATTGCTGGCGCAGCTGTAGGAGTACGTGGCAAGAGGTTGGTCCATGTCGGAGCCGTCGGACCCATCGTCGGAGGAGGAATCAGAGATGACAATATAGTCTTGCAAGTGCCGGATGACGAGGACATGTACCTAGGGTAGGGTCACATGTCTGACCTACATACCCTACCCAAAGGCATTACATACAGGAATTCAAGACCTACAAAGTTAGAAAGGAGACATCGACTGGAATGACCGCAACATACAAGTCACTCGAACACAGGATCCACTCGAAAGTTTCCCCATCACTCGACCATCCCTGTTTCACTCGGAGTTTCAAGAGCCAGTCGAAGGCAGAAGACATAGAGTCACCCTAGGATGGCAATGGTCGGACGATCAGTTTTTCACTGTAAAGAGCACCAAATGCAGATTACTAGTAACGCTTGACCCTTTACTTCTCCATTGAACCCTTGGGTAACGGGGCATTCATGAGGGGCCAGCGGACTCTATATAAGCCGCCCCTCCGCTCCTACACAAGGGTTTGCCCCCCCTGTAACTCAACACTCCAGATAACAAGGTCCCGCAACATCGAGACGTAGGGTCGTTACCTCTTCTGAGAGGGGTCTGAACTCATAAATCCGAGTGTACAACCTCGCCATAGCTAGGCACTGCTACTTCTTGAGCTTGCGTTTGTTTTTCCCTTGAAGAGGAAAGGGTGATGCAACAAAGTAGAGATAAGTATTTCCCTCAGTTAGAGAACCAAGGTATCAATCCAGTAGGAGGTACAAGCAAGTCCCCAATCGATGCACCTGCACAAACAATCAAACAATTGCACCTAATGCTATAAAGGGGTTGTCAATCCCTTCATGGTCTATTGCAAAGGTGAGATTTGATAGAGATATATAGAACAAAAATGTAAATAAATATTTTTGGGTTTTTTGGTTTATAGATCTGAAAATAAAAGATTGCAAAATAGTAGATCAGAAACAAGTATGATGGAAAATAGACCCGGGGGCCATAGGTTTCACTAGAGGCTTCTCTCATGATGGCAAATAATACAGTGGGTGAACAAATTACTATCGAGCAATTGATAGAAAAGCGCAAAGTTATGACGATATCCAAGACAATGATTATGAAATATAGGCATCACGTTTGTGTCAAGTAGACCTACTCCTACCTGCACGTACTACTATTAGTCCACACATCGACCGCTATCCAGCATGCATCTAGAGTATTAAGTTCATAAAGAACGGAGTAACGCCTTAAGTAAGATGACATGATGTAGAGGAATTAACTCAAGCATTATGATGAAAACCCCATCTTTTTATCCTCGATGGCAACAATTCAATACGTGTCTCGCTACCTCTACTTTGTCACTGGGTGAAATCACGCAAGATTGAACCCAAAGCTAAGCACGTCTCCCGTTGCAAGAAAAACCAATCTAGTTGGCCAAACCAAACTGATAATTCAAAGAGAAATACAAAGATATCAAATCATGCATATAAGAATTCAGAGAAGATTCAAATAATATTCATAGAAAAGCTGATCATAAATCCACATTTCATCAGATCTCAACAAACACACCGCAAAAGAATATTACATCGGATAGATCTCCAAGAACATCGAGGAGAACATGGTATTGAGAACCAAAGAAAGATAAGAAGCCATCTAGGTACTAACTATGGACCCGTAGGTCTGAGGTAAACTACTCACGCTTCATCGGTAGTGTTGGAAATATGCCCTAGAGGCAATAATAAAATGGTTATTATTATATTTCCTTGTTCATGATAATTGTCTATTGTTCATGCTATAATTGTGTTATCCGGAAATCGTAATACATGTGTGAATACACAGACCACAACATGTCCCTAGTTGAAAGGATCGATATGGTTGACTAGAGGGGGAGGGGGGGTGAATAGGCAACTAACAATTTTTAGACTTTTCTTTAACAAATTAAAACTTGCAATGAAATAGGTTGTCTAGATGTGCAACTACGTGGACAACCTATATGATGCACAGACAATAAGCACACAAGCAAGCAATGGATATAAATCAAGTAGCTTGCAAAAGTAAAGGGACAAGATAACCAAGAGTGGAGCCGATGGAGGCGAGGATGTGTTACCGAAGTTCCTTCCTTTTAAGGGGAAGTACGTCTCCGTTAGAGCGGTGTGGAGGCACAATGCTCCCCAAGAAGCCACTAGGGCCACCGTAATCTCCTCACGCCCTCACACAATGCGAGATGCCGTGATTCCACTATTGGAGCCCTTGAAGGCGGCAACCGGACCTTTACAAACAAGATTGGGGCAATCTCCACAACAATTGGAGGCTCCCAACAACACCACGAAGCTTCACCACAATGGAGTATGGCTTCGAGGTGACCTCAACCGTCTAGGGTTCTCAACACCCAAGAGTAACAAGATCCGCTAGGGATAAGTGGGGGGAATCAAATTTCTCTTGGTGGAAGTGTAGATCTGGGCCTTCTCAACCAATCCCGAGCAAATCAACAAGTTTGATTGGCTAGGGAGAGAGATCGGGCGAAAATGGAGCTTGGAGCAACAATGGAGCTTTTGGGGAAAGAGGTAAGTCAACTTTGGGGAAGAAGACCCCTTTATATAGAGGGAAGAACAATCCAACCGTTATCCCACTTACCAGCCCCGCACAGAGCGGTACTACCGCTGGGGAAGGGCGGTACCACCGCTCCGGGCGGTACTACCGCTCCACCCAGCGGTACTGCCGCGCTGCCTGGGGCCATGACCCCAGGGCGGTACTACCGCCAGGGAAGAGCGGTACTACCGCTCCGGGCGGTACTACCACTTAGACCCAGCGGTACTGCCGCGCTGCCCAGGGCCCTGTCGCCAGGGCGGTACTACCGCTAGGGAAGGGTGGTACTACCTCTTAGAGTGGTACTACCGCCCCTACTACCTCCCTTAGTGCCGCAAAACCCGACACGAAAAATTCGTTCAAGAATCGAGGCGGAAGTAGCCCAGACGCACAGCGGTACTACGGCCGAAACACCCAAGCGGTACTACCGCTTGGAGCGGTACTACCGCTCTGAGAGCGGTACTACCGCTGTGGAGTTTTCGGCGGTACAACCGCTGTGGACGCGGTACTACCGCTAGGGCAAAGCAGAGCATAGTAAGGGGAAAACAGAAGCTCCAGAGATGCGGAAGGAAAGACGACGGGTGTGATAATGATGTGTACGTGTGATTCCACCCAAGTCTTTACCAAAACGGATCCCCTCTTGATAGTACGGTGACTCCTACGAAACTAGTCCACCAACAACGAAACGAAGGAGCTACACCGTCTTGAATTACAACACCGAGGGGAGGAAATCGTCTTGTGCCAATGGATGAATCTCTGAAAGAACTAACGCACACGATTAGTCCGCGCAAGCATTGTCATCAATCACCAAAACATATTGGGAATAAATATGCCCTTACAATCTCCCCCTTTTTGGTGGATTGATGACAATACGGGATTTGCACAATATGAAAGATATAGGATAAGCGCAAAAGTACAACCGTCCTAAAATGTAGAAGGGCTCCCCCTGGATGTGTGCTACTTAGAAAGGTGCTTTGGACTGCACGACACAGAAGCCAGAAACAATGCTCCCCCTACATTTTAGAGACCAACTACCTAAGCATGATATGAGAGCAACATATATATAACAAGATAAGCATGGAACTCATAAGCTAGATAGACATAGATAAATATACGAAGAGATAAGGTAGCATATGTCTCACACCATATGACTCGAGCTTAGGTCTTACTGACAGAACCAGAACTTAGGTCTCACAGACACAAACCAAATAAGACGACAAGCGAAAGCACAAACACAAACGACGAAAGACACAAGACGCAAATCCCTAAACTCTCTCCCCCTTTGGCAACGAGACACCAAAAAGGAGAGGGACTGATGCTACGGCTCCAGGTGAAGGTAAACGATGGACACCCATCAGATCTCAGAGGGATCATCTGCGGTGCCATCGTCGGCCGGGAAGTGCTCAGCATCAGAATCAGTCCAGGGGCAGTGCTGCTGAATCCACTCCTCCTCCTCAGTAAGCTGATCCTCAGAACCACTAATCACAATAGCACCCATCTGACGCATGAGCTCCTTGTGGCGACCTCGAGCCATCTTCTCAGCCACATGAGTCATGTACTGACCGTGAGATTCCATGCAGAACAACTTCTTCACCTTGATCTTGAGCTTCTTGGCCCAAGAGGGCTCTGCCTCAGAAGGCACGTAGTCATCATCTTCATCCTCAGCCTCAGCCCCAAACTCCTCCTCAGTCTCCATGGCAGCAGCAGATGAAGGAACTCCAGTCCTAGGGGCCTGAGTGCCCCAGTTATCCTTCTTCCTCAGACGCTTGACATCGTGAGAAACCAAGTCTCCAAGCTCCAGCACCACCTTGGGATAGATACGATCCCAGGCCTTCTCAATGAGCAGCATAATGAACGGACCATAAATCGGGCACTTGCGCTCGGAGATAGCAGAAACCAGCTCAGACCACATAACATGAGAGATATCCAAGGACTCTCCGGTGCTCTGCCCCTTCTCCCGCTGACAGAAGAGAAGCATGTCCACGAGATAAGAGTGAACCTGGTCCAGATTCCCGATGCGAGGGAAAAGAGTTTCTCTGAAGATACGGTGAAGAATGTCCAGATAGGCAGGCAGCTCATAGGTCTCCTTCTTCGTCTCATGGTTGATCCTCAGAGTGCAGTAGGGCCACAGAGCTTGCTTGTGAGTGGCATTGGCACGACGGTGGGGGCGAAAGCCGACAGCAGACTCAAGTCCAAGATCTTCCACCCCAATCAACTGCATGAAAGCTTTCCACTTGACTGACAGCAACTTGCCATTTGTCATCCAAGTCAGAGTCCTGTCCTCATCGGTCCCAAGGTGAACCGTGGCATAGAATTGGGCCACAATATCAGCATCATAGTCCTTGTTGAATTGCATGATCCCGAGAATGTTCAGCTGAGTGCACATCTGAAGAGCTTCACCAAAGTAGTCAGGATCATTCTCCATATGCTCAGTGTCGATGGAGTGCACGTTGACATAGAGATTCTTCTTGGCTTTGAGGACATCAAAATAGATGGCAAACTGGAACCTGTTCCAGAACGGACGGTTGACCAAAGTGGGATCTTGGTCGACCTCATACGGGTTGCGGCGGCGCCTTGCCCAGAACTCCTTGGGCGGCATTTCTGGCACGGTTTTGCTTTGCTTTGGCTTGACCCCAGGCTTCTTCTGCAGTTGGGGAGGAGGTTGAGCACTGGAAGATCCTCCGGCAGGCTCAGAGGGCTCAGTGGTGCGGTAGCGCTTGGACGAAGCACGACCGGGGTTGACACGACGAGCCTGATGCTCAGGAACCTCATCACCTGGAACCACACAGACAAACACGCAAAACAACCAGAAAGAACGAGCGTAAGCCACAAACACGAACAAAAAGATCACTGAAAGGTTGGAGGATGATGGAACTGGGTAGAGGGCGGTAGTACCGTGACCCTTGAGCGGTAGTACCGCTCCAAGCGGTAGTATTGCTCTGGTAGAGCGGTAGTACCGCTCTCAGCGGTAGTACCGCTCTGGGAGAGCGGTAGTACCGCTCGAGGCGGGGAAACAGCAGTTTCCAACTACCGTGGTCAGATCCGGTACTACCGTCCTACCAAATTCAAAAATACTCCAACCAAACACTAATCCAAACAGTCTAGAAGCATTCTCCATCCTACTCAAGCCTAGATCTGGACAAAAATCTAGAGATGCAACTGCTATTGCCCCAAGAACGCTAGATTGGAAATCTAGACAAAAGGAAACAGGGAACGGGGGCAATACCGGCATCCATGGCAAGAGGACAAGGTGGGGATCGATTCCACCGAAGGAAACGGAGAGGAGCGCCCCGGAGAGGGAGATCCGCCGGAGCCCTCCCGCGGCGCCGGTTGCTGAAGAGAGAGACGAACGGGGCGAAGGGGTGAGCGAATGGGTATGGGGGAGAAGAAACTCCCCCTGCCCCCGATATAACCCCCAGCCCGCGCCTCACAGCGGTAGTACCGCTCTGGAGGGCGGTAGTACCGCTGGGAGCGGTAGTACCGCTCTGGAGGGCGGTAGTACCGCTTCAGCAACCACGCTGCTTCTAGACCAACGGCTAACGCTCAAAAAGAAACGGAAAGCAAAGCCAACAGAACGAGAGGACCGATGCGACAACACACACACACACACAACAGACCAGAAACAACTCAAACACAAACAACCACACGAAACAGAGCAAGCTCTGGCCTCTCTCAGGAGAGGGCGGTAGCCGGAGCCACCTATGTTTGAGTCAATTGGTATGGCACCGCGAAGAATTATCCTTGGGCCCCTGACCAAAACTCATCTGTGAAGCACAAGTACCATCAAAAATGGCTATTGTGGAAGAGTTGATCATTTTATGCATATGGGGGGAGGGAAAGTTCATTGAGAGAACAACACTCCCCCTATGTCCATGCCTACATCTAAGCAAGATACCAAGTTGAGTGGGGTGGGGTGTGCAAGGGTTCAAGTCACATTGCTCGAATCAATGATATTTAGCTCATGCCTTAACTCGCGAAATCTTGCTTCATCCAAGGGTTTCGTGAAAATATCTGCAAGGTTATCATGAGTGTTGACATACTTGAGCTCGATCTCTCCTCGCCTAATGTGATCCCGGATGAAGTGATACCGAATCTCAATGTGCTTCGTCTTGAAGTGTTGCACCGGGTTGAGAGAAATCTTGATGGCACTTTCGTTGTCACACCAAAGAGGCACTTTGTCACAAATGACACCATATTCCTTTAAAGTTTGCCTCATCCATAAGAGTTGTGCACAACAACTACCGGCCGCCACATATTCTGCTTCTGTGGACGAGAGAGACACACAACTTTGCTTTTTGGAAGACCAACTCACCAAAGAGCACCCAAGAAACTGGCACCCTCCGGAAGTGGACTTCCTATCCACTTTGTCTCCCGCCCAATCGGAATCCGTAAACCCTTCAAGCTTGAAATTTGCTCCTCTTGGGTACCATAAGCCAAAGTTTGGGGTATGAGCCAAATATCGAAAGATTCGCTTGACCGCCACATAGTGACTTTCCTTTGGTGCGGCTTGAAACCGTGCACACATCCCCACACTCAACATGATATCCGGTCTAGATGCACAAAGGTAAAGCAAGGAGCCAATCATGGAGCGATATACCTTTTGATCCACCGCTTTACCATTGGGATCGATGTCGAGTTGGCACTTGGTAGGCATTGGTGTAGAAGCCGGCTTGACATCGCTTAGCTTGAACCGTTTAAGCATGTCTTGAGTGTATTTGGCTTGGTTGATGAAGGTTCCTTCTCTTCTTTGTTTGATGTCAAAACCAAGGAAGAACTTCAACTCTCCCATCGAAGACATCTTGAACTTGGAGGTCATGAGAGCGGCAAATTCCTCATTGAAAGCTTTGTTAGGAGAACCAAAGATAATGTCATCAACATATAGTTGGCATACAAACAACTCCCCTTTGACCTTCTTAGTAAAAAGAGTGGGATCGATTTGTCCTACTTCAAATCCACGATCTTGTAGCAACTCGGTAAGGTGGTCATACCACGCACGTGGGGCTTGTTTAAGGCCATAGAGTGCCTTATCGAGTTGATACACATGATCCGGGAAGTAGGGGTCCTCGAACCCGGGGGGTTGCTTGACATAGACCAACTCATTAATGGGACCATTAAGAAAAGCACTTTTCACATCCATTTGTTGCAACTTAAAGTTGTGATGAGAAGCATATGCAATCAACAAACGAATGGATTCAAGACGAGCAACGGGAGCAAAGGTTTCACCGTAGTCGATACCCTCGACTTGGGAGTAGCCTTGTGCTACCAATCTTGCCTTGTTGCGAATGATGTTCCCATGAGCATCTTGCTTGTTCTTGAAGATCCACTTTGTTCCAATGACGTTGTGGTTCCCCGAAGGTCTTGGCACCAATCTCCACACCTTGTTGTATTCGAAGTTGTTGAGTTCTTCATGCATGGCATTGAGCCAATCCGAGTCTTCGAGCGCCTCATAGACCTTTTGGGGTTCAACACAAGAGACAAACGCATGATGTTCACAATAGTTAGCTAATTGTCTACGAGTGCTTACCCCCTTTCTTAGACTTCCAACCACGTTTTCCATGAGATGGCCTTGTGTGGTTAGTTTGGAAGCAATCTTCGCGGCACGACGCTCTAATTCTTCCTCGGGTGTGGAAGGAGGAAGGTTAACTTGATCATCTTGAGCGCCGTCTTGAGCTTGCTCATGATCTTGAACTTGCTCGAGGGGGAGAACTTGACCTTGGGCATCATTTAGAGGTTCACCTCCATCTTGAGGTTGATCTTGCCCTTGGTCTTGTTCATGAAGGTGAGGGCCTTCACTTTGTTCTTCGGAAGCGTGTGGGTCTTGGGGAGGTGATGGCTCCACTTGAGTGGAGCGTTGTCCTTCTCCTTCGGCCACAAGGGGTTCCTCAATGGGTAGGATATGACCAATACCCATTCTTCTTATGGCTTGGGGAGGAATTTCATCACCTACATCACAAGTACCACTTTGCTCCACTTGGGAGCCGTTATTTTCATCAAACTCTACGTTACACGTCTCCTCAATGAGTCCGTTGGACTTGTTGAGAACACGGTAAGCATGAGAGTTTGTAGCATAACCAACAAATATGCCCTCATGAGCTCTAGCTTCAAATTTAGACAAACGAACACCTTTCTTGAGAATGAAACACTTACACCCGAACACCCGGAAGTACTTGAGATTGGGCTTGTTCCCGGTGAGTATCTCATACGGAGTCTTGTTCAAGCCTTTGCGGAGATAGAGCCGATTGGATGCATGACAAGCTGTGTTGATGGCTTCGGCCCAGAAGTTGTATGGAGACTTGAACTCCGCCATCATGGTCCTTGCCGCATCCATCAACGTCCGGTTCTTTCTCTCCGCAACACCATTTTGTTGAGGGGTATATGGTGCAGAATATTGATGCTTGATCCCTTCATCACTAAGAAACTCATCCAAGGTGTAGTTCTTGAACTCGGTGCCGTTGTCACTTCTTATTGTCAAGATCTTTGCATCATGTTGACGTTGAGCTTCATTTGCAAAGTCGATGACGGTTTGTTGGGTCTCACTCTTCCTCTTGAAGAAGTATACCCAAGTGTATCTTGAATAATCATCCACTATCACCAAGCAGTACTTTCTACCCCCAAGACTATCAAAGGATGGGGGCCCAAAGAGGTCCATGTGGAGGAGCTCCAAGGGTCTCTTCGAGTAGATGATAGTCGTGGGAGGGTGAGCCGTCTCATGAAGCTTTCCTTCGATACAAGCACTGCAAACACGATCTTTGGCAAAACTAACATTCGTTAGTCCATGGACATGGTCCCCCTTGAGAAGACTTTGCAAAGATCTCATATTGACGTGGGCTAAACGGCGATGCCAAAGCCATCCCACATCAACTTTAGCCATTAGGCATGTCGCGGTCTTAGTGGGTTGCTCCGAGAAGTTAACCACATAGAGACCGTTCTCGACATGCCCAACAAAGGCTACTTTAAGAGTCTTGCTCCACAAGAGGGCCACGGTATCAATATCAAAGAAGGTGGCAAAACCCATGAGTGCGAGTTGACGAACGGAAAGTAAATTGAACGCAAGGGACTCAACAAGCATGACTTTCTCGATCGTTAGATCATGAGAAATGACAACCTTGCCAAGACCCAATACCTTAGAATGTGAGGCATCACCCCATTCGACATTGGTGGGCATAGATGGGATATTGTGCACGTCCACCACCAAGTCCTTGCTCCCGGTCATATGATTTGTTGCTCCACTATCGAGCAACCATGATCCCCCACCGGAAGCAAACACCTACAAGAGATCAATGCTTGGTTTTAGGTACCCATTGAGTAATGGGTCCTTTGATGTTAGTAACAAGGGTCTTAGGAACCCAAATAGACCATTCAATGTACTCATAAGGAGAACCAACAAATTTAGCATAAACATGTCCATCACTAGCACGGCACAACACATAAGAGGGGTTAAAGTCGCCGGCTTTGTTGGGAGAGATGGCGTTGCGCTCTTTGGCTTCACCGCTCTTCCCATTGTTCTTCTTCTCCTTAGGAGCACCTTCTCCCTCCTTCACAAAGGTTTGCGTGAGCGGAGGAGGTCGATTGGTCTTGCTCTTCTTCTCCTTGTTCTTCTTCTTGTTCTTGGACTTGGGTGCGAACCCAACTCCCTCCTTTCCCACAACTTCCTTTTGATTGCTCAAAAGGTCATTTAGGTTCTTCTCACCTTGTATGCATGACACAAGACCTTTCTCGAGTTGTTCCTTCAACTTGGCATTTTCCTCCACAAGATGCACATGCTCACAACATGGGTTAGTAGCATTTGCATTATCAATTAAGACCATGTGAGGAAATGTGGCCTTTTCCTTAGTTAGCTTAACTTGGAGTTGAGCATGAGACTCCTTGAGGGTGGCATGAGCACTTTTCAAGACCTTGTGGGCCTTGTCAAGTACATCAAACTCCTCCGTGAGTCTAACATGATCAACCCCAAGTTTAGCCTTCTCGGAAGCTAGAACACGAGACACAACAAGAGCATGATCAAGATCTTTCTTTAGTTTAGCATGACCATCGTTGTGTGACTCCTCAAGAGCCAAACGATGCTCACGCTCTTCCTCAAGAGCATTAGAGAGATCCGATATCTCATCGGCATAGTCACGACTATGACTTTCCATCTTAGTGATGGTTTCTTCATGAGCCTCGATCATGTCATTGGCTTCACCAAGTTGTTCCAAGAGAGCAACGAAATGCTTCTTGGATTTGCCCTTGAGCTTACTCATGAAGGACTCAAATTCATTGATCTCCTCATTAGACCCCTTACCATTATCAAAGTCATCCGTTGAAGGAGGGTTAGGAATAATGGTGGTTTTGATGTTGGGGGTTACCTTGTTGGTGGCCTTAGCCATGAGGCACTTGGCGGTGATGTTCTCGTTAGGTGCATCGAAGAGAGACACCCGAGGAGTTGAGACAATGGCAACGGATGCCATGGCCATTGTTTCACCATCTTCATCATCATCGTCATCCTCACGGTATTCTTCTTGAACCACCAACCCGCGAGAAGGAGTCTTCTTGGTGAAGTTGTTCTTGTTGGGGAAGGACTTGGCTTTGTCTTTTCGAATGAACTTGCCACCATTGTCTTCCCGCTTCTCGTATGGACAATCCGCAACGAAATGACTGACATTGCCACAGTTGAAACAAGTTCTAACTCGTTGCTTCCCTTTGAGGCCACTTGAGTTGTTCTTGTTGAAGTTGGGTCTTGTAGTCTTCTTACTCCAAAACTGTCTTGAGGCAAGAGCCATGTGCTCATGATAATCATACTTCGTGTCCTCGGGGTTGCTCTCCTCATCTTCCTCTTCTTCTTCTTCTTCCACACTAACCTTGGCCTTCAAGGCAAGATTGGGCTTCTTTGCCCTTTGGGAACGGAGCACCGCATTGTCGGCGGTCTTATCCAAGATGTTCATTGCAACAAACTCATCCAACACTTCACCAGAGGTCATGGAGTGGAAGTCCGGTCTTTGGCGGATGACGGAGGACATGGCCTTGTTGTAGGGCATCATGGCCTTGAGGAACTTGCGCTTGATCCAGTTGTCATCCGTGTCCTTACTCCCATGATCTCGGAGTGCGACCGCAAGTTTGGTCACTCTTCGAAAGAGCTCACGAGGTTCTTCATCTTCTTTCATTGCAAACTCATCGGCTTCATCTTGCACCACTTCATAGTTGGAGCGTTGAATGCTAGCACTTCCTCGATACATACGCTCGACACACTTCCATGCTTCTTTAGCCATGACATGAGGTCGAAGATGAGGGAGATCTTCGGGAAGGATAGCATCTTGGATGATGAAGAGAGCACTCTCATTGAATTGGTTGTCCACTTCTTCTCGAGGGGTGAAGTTGCTTGGATCATGAGGATAGAAACCTTCTTCAATAATTCTCCAAAGGTTAGTATTCACATGTTTTAAGTGACGCTTGAAGCGATAAACCCAAGAATCATAATCTTCATTTTTCACATATTTAGGAGGAGGACCGGCATGATTCAAATGCGTAGAGGGGATCGGTCCTTTATACACCGGGGGTTCCACATGGGCATAGATGCCGGTGCCATTTCTACCACTAGTAGACGGACTCTTTTCACTATTAGCTTCCCCCTTGTCGGGGTTAGCATCCGTCACCTTGTTAGTGGGATCACCCACTTTCATCGGCGAGGTAGATAGTTTGAGTCCCTCTAGTAATTCAGTAAACATGCTTTTAACCTCGGCCGTCATGGAGGTTTTCAATGTGTCTAAAGCCACATTGAATTCCTCACGAGAGACCGAGGTTCCCCCTTCGGCCGAAGACGAGACGGGATTCACACCGGAGTGCTCCTCCGCACCGTCGTTGGTGTCAACCATACTCTTCGGACGGCAAAGTCCTTAATAAAGAGACGAGGCTCTGGTACCAATTGAAAGGATCGATATGGTTGACTAGAGGTGGGGGTGAATAGGCAACTAACAATTTTTAGACTTTTCTTTAACAAATTAAAACTTGCAATGAAATAGGTTGTCTAGATGTGCAACTACGTGGACAACCTATATGATGCAAAGACAATAAGCACGCAAGCAAGCAATGGATATAACTCAAGTAAGCTTGCAAAAGTAAAGGGACAAGATAACCAAGAGTGGAGCCGGTGGAGACGAGGATGTGTTACCGAAGTTCCTTCCTTTTAAGGGGAAGTACGTCTCCGTTAGAGCGGTGTGGAGGCACAATGCTCCCCAAGAAGCCACTAGGGCCACCGTAATCTCCTCACGCCCTCACACAATGCGAGATGCCGTGATTCCACTATTGGAGCCCTTGAAGGCGGCAACCGGACCTTTACAAACAAGATTGGGGCAATCTCCACAACAATTGGAGGCTCCCAACAACACCACGAAGCTTCACCACAATGGAGTATGGCTTCGAGGTGACCTCAACCGTCTAGGGTGCTCAACACCCAAGAGTAACAAGATCCGCTAGGGATAAGTGGGGGGAATCAAATTTCTCTTGGTGGAAGTGTAGATCTGGGCCTTCTCAACCAATCCCGAGCAAATCAACAAGTTTGATTGGCTAGGGAGAGAGATCGGGCGAAAATGGAGCTTGGAGCAACAATGGAGCTTTGGGGAAAGAGGTAGGTCAACTTTGGGGAAGAAGACCCCTTTATATAGAGGGAAGAACAATCCAACCGTTATCCCACTTACCAGCCCCGCATAGAGCGGTACTACTGCTGGGGAAGGGCGGTACTACCGCTCCGGGCGGTACTACCGCTCCACCCAGCGGTACTGCCGCGCTGCCTGGGGCCCTGACCCCAGGGCGGTACTACCGCCAGGGAAGAGCGGTACTACCGCTCCGGGCGGTACTACCGCTTAGACCCAGCGGTACTGCCGCGCTGCCCAGGGCCCTGTCGCCAGGGCGGTACTACCGCTAGGGAAGGGCGGTACTACCGCTTAGAGCGGTACTACCGCCCCTACTACCTCCCTTAGTGCCGCAAAACCCGACACGAAAAATTCGTTCGAGAATCGAGGCGGAAGTAGCCCAGACGCACAGCGGTACTACGGCCGAAACACCCATGCGGTACTACCGCTCTGAGAGCGGTACTACCGCTCTGAGAGCGGTACTACCACTGTGGTGTTTTCGGCGGTACTACCGCTGTGGATGCGGTACTACCGCTAGGGCAAAGCAGAGCATAGTAAGGGGAAAACAGCAGCTCGAGAGATGCGAAAGGAAAGACGACGGGTGTGATAATGATGTGTACATGTGATTCCACCCAAGTCTTTACCAAAACGGATCCCCTCTTGATAGTACGGTGACTCCTACGAAACTAGTCCGCCAACAACGAAACGAAGGAGCTACACCGTCTTGAATTACAACACCGAGGGGAGGAAATCGTCTCGTGCCAATGGATGAATCTCTGAAAGAACTAACGCACACGATTAGTCTGCACAAGCATTGTCATCAATCACCAAAACATATTGGGAATAAATATGCCCTTACACTAGTGAGCCTCTAGTTGACTAGCTTGTTGATCAACATATAGTCATGGTTTCCTGACTATGGACATTGGATGTCATTGATAACGGGATCACATCATTAGGAGAATGATGTGATGGACAAGACCCAATCCTAAGCCTAGCACAAGATCATGTAGTTCGTTTGCTAAAGCTTTTCTAATGTCAAGTATCAGTTTCTTAGACCATGAGATTGTGTAACTCCCGGATACCGTAGGAGTGCTTTGGGTGTACCAAACGTCACAATGTAACTGGGTGACTATAAAGGTACACTACAGGTATCTCCGAAAGTGTCTGTTGGGTTGGCACGAATCGAGACTGGGATTTGTCACTCCGTATGACAGAGAGGTATCTCTGGGCCCACTCGGTAATGCATCATCATAATGAGCTCAATGTGACCAAGTGGTTGGTCACGGGATCATGCATTACGGTACGAGTAAAGTGACTTGCCGGTAACGAGATTGAACGAGGTATTGGGATACCGACGGTCGAATCTCGGGTAAGTAACGTACCGATTGACAAAGGGAATTGTATACGGGATTGCTTGAATCCTTGACATCATGGTTCATCCGATGAGATCATCATGGAACATGTGGGAGCCAACATGGGTATCCAGATCCTGCTGTTGGTTATTGGACAGAGAGCTGTCTCGGTCATGTCTGCATGGTTCCCGAACCCGTAGGGTCTACACACTTAAGGTTCGGTGACGCTAGGGTTATTAGGAAGACTTGTAAGTGACCGAATGTTGGTCGGAGTCCCGGATGAGATCCCGGACGTCACAGGAGTTCCGGAATGGTCCAGAGGTGAAGATTTATATATGGGAAGTTGTCATACGGTCACCGGAAAAGTTCGGGGGGCTTATCGGTATTGTACCGGGGCCACCGGAGGGGTTCCGGAGGTCCACCGGGAGGGGCCACCTCTCTCGGAGGGCCTCATGGGCCGTAGTGGGCAGGGAACCAGCCCCTGGAGGGCTGGGCACACCCCCCTTGGGCACATGCGCCTAGGGTTTGGGGGGAACCCTAGAGGGGCGTCCCCCTTGCTCGGGGGGCAAGCCCCCTCCCCTTGGCCGCCCCCCCTCTAGATCTCATGTAGAGGGGGCCGCCCCCCTTCCCCCTTCCCCTATAAATAGAGGGGCGAGGGAGGGATGCACACCACATCCAAGGCGCAGCCCCTCCCCTCCCCAACACCTCTTCTCCTCCGTTAAGAGCTTGGCGAAGCCCTGCCGGAGTACTTCCTCTCCACCACCACCACGCCGTCGTGCTGCTGCTGGAGCTCTCTTCCTCAACCTCTCCCTCCTCCTTGCTGGATCAAGGCGCGGGAGACGTCTCCGCTCCGTATGTGTGTTGAACACGGAGGTGCCTTCCGTTCAACACTAGTATCTTCGGTGATTTGGATCATGACGAGTACGACTCCATCAACCCCATTCTCGTGAATGCTTCCGCTCGCGATCTACAAGGGTATGTAGATGCACTCCTATCTCTCTCGTTGCTAGATGACTCCATAGATTGATCTTGGTGATGCGTAGAAATTTTTTATTTTCTGCAATGATCCCTAACAGTGGCATCATGAGCTAGGTCTATGCGTAGTTTCTATGCACGAGTAGAACACAATTTTGTTGTGGGCGTAGATGTTGTCAATTTACTTGCCAGTACTAGTCTTATCTTGTTTCGGTGGCATCGTGGGATGAAGCGGCCCGGACCGACCTTACACATACGCTAACGTGAGAAAGGTTCCACCGACTGACATGCACTAGTTGCATAAGGTGGCTAGCGGGTGTCTGTCTCTACCACTTTAGTCGGATCGTATTCGATGAAAAGGGTCCTTATGAAGGGTCAATAGAAATTGGCATATCACGTTGTGGTTTTGACGTAGGTAAGAAACGTTCTTGCTAGAACCCTATTGCAGCCACGTAAAAACATGCAACAACAATTAGAGGACGTCTAACTTGTTTTTGCAGCATATGCCTTGTGATGTGATATGGCCAAAAGGATGTGATGAATGATATATATATATGTGTGATGTATGAGATTGATCATGTTCTTGTAATAGGAATCATGACTTGCATGTCGATGAGTATGACAACCGGCTGGAGCCATAGGAGTTGTCTTAATTATTGTATGACCTGCGTGTCATTGAATAACGCCATGTAATTACTTTACTTTATTGCTAAACCGTTAGCCATAGTAGTAGAAGTAATCGTTGGCGTGACAACTTCATGAAGACACGATGATGGAGATCATGATGATGGAGATCATGGTGTCATGCCGGTGATGATGATGATCATGGTGCCCCGAAGATGGAGATCAAAAGGAGCAAATTGATATTGGCCATATCATGTCACTATTTGATTGCATGTGATGTTTATCATGTTTTTGCATCTTATTTGCTTAGAACGACGGTAGTAAATAATATGATCCCTCATAATAATTTCAAGAAAGTGTTCCCCCTAACTGTGCGCCGTTGCGAAAGTTCGTTGTTTCGAAGCACCACGTGATGATCGGGTGTGATAGATTCTAACGTTCACATACAACGGGTGTAAGACAGATTTACACATGCAAAAACACTTAGGTTGACTTGACGAGCCTAGCATGTATAGACATGGCCTCGGAACACAAGAGACCGAAAGGTCAAACATGAGTCGTATAGAAGATACCATCAACATGAAGATGTTCACCGATGATGACTAGTCCGTCTCACGTGATGATCGGACACGGCCTAGTTGACTCGGATCATGGATCACTTAGATGACTAGAGGGATGTCTATCTGAGTGGGAGTTCATTAAATAATTTGATTAGATGAACTTAATTATCATGAACTTAATCTAAAACTTTTCCAATATGTCTTGTAGATCAAATGGCCCACGCTAATGTTGCCCTCAACTTCAACGTGTTCCTAGAGAAAACTAAGCTGAAAGACGATGGCAGCAACTACACGGACTGGGTCTGGAACCTGAGGATCATCCTCATAGCTGCCGAAAGAGCATATGTCCTAGATGCACCACTAGGTGAAGCACCCGTTTTCCCAGCAACTCAAGACGTTATGAACGCCTGGCAGTCGCGTGTTGATGACTACTCCCTCATTCAGTGCGGCATGCTTTACAGCTTAGAACCGGGGCTCCAAAAGCGTTTTGAGCAACAAGGAGCATATGAGATGTTCGAAGAGCTGAAAATGGTTTTCCAAGCTCATGCCCGGGTCGAGAGATATGAAGTCTCCGATAAGTTCTACAGTTGTAAGATGGAGGAAAATAGTTTTGTCAGTGAGCACATACTCAAAATGTCTGGGTTGCACAACCGCTTGTCCCAGCTGGACATTAAGCTCCCGGATGAGGCGGTCATTGACAAAATCCTTCAATCGCTCCCACCTAGCTACAAGAGCTTTGTGATGAACTACAATATGCAGGGATGGTGAAAACTATTCCTGAGGTATTTTCAATGCTGAAATCAGCGGAGGTAGAAATCAAAAAGGAACATCAAGTGTTGATGGTCAATAAAACCACTAGTTTCAAGAAAGGAAAGGGTAAGAAGAACTTCAAGAAGGACGGCAAGGGAGTTGCCGCGCCCGGTAAGCCAGTTGCCGGGAAGAAGCCAAAGCATGGACCCAAACCTGAGACTGAGTGCTTTTATTGCAAGGGAAGCGGACACTGGAAGCGGAACTGCCCCAAGTACTTAGCGGACAAGAAGGCCGGCAACACCAAAGGTATATGTGATATACATGTAATTGATGTGTACCTTACCACTACTCGTAGTAGCTCCTGGGTATTTGATACCAGTGCGGTTGCTCATATTTGTAACTCAAAACAGGAGCTGCGAATAAGCGGAGACTGGCGAAGGACGAGGTGATGATGCGCATCGGGAATGGTTCCAAGGTCGATGTGATTGCCGTCGGCACGCTACCTCTACATTTACCTATGGGTTAGTTTTAAACCTCAATAATTGTTATTTAGTGCCAGCTTTGAGCATGAACATTGTATCTGGATCTCATTTAATACGAGATGGCTACTCATTTAAATCCAAGAATAATGGTTGTTCTATTTATATGAGAGATATGTTTTATGGTCATGCCCCGCTGGTCAATGGTTTATTCTTAATGAATCTCGAACGTGATGTTACACACATTCATAGTGTGAATACCAAAAGATGTAAGGTTGATAACGATAGTCCCACATACTTGTGGCACTGCCGCCTTGGTCACATTGGTGTCAAACACATGAAGAAGCTCCATGCCGATGGACTTTTGGAGTCTCTTGATTACGAATCATTTGACACATGCGAACCATGCCTCATGGGCAAAATGACCAAGACTCCATTCTCCGGAACAATGCACTACAAGAAATATGCTATCTTGTGACCTCCACTATTGGTCACTGAAAGGTCATAGTTTTTCATTTGCGACCTTTTTGTGACCAAAAACAGAAGGTCAAAAGCTGAGGGTCGTAAACTGACTATAGCGACCTTCTCTGTGAGAAGGTCGTGGACGTTTATGACCAAAATATTCCTACTGTGGCGTTTTGGTCACTAGCAGCCTCCCCAGTCCACGTAGGCATCCAGCGTGGCAAGCTGATGTGGCACAAGATTCAGCCCGGTCCAATTCGGTTTTCTGCATGGGCCTAGCCCAACAATTCGGCCTTTTTACTATATTTTTTTATCAATTTTTGAACGGCTTCATGGGCCAAGCCCAACATTGCAGCCTTTTTATTTCCAAGGAGTGATCCTTTTTTAGACCATTTATTTTTTGGGTCGCATCTATTTCTCAATTGGGCCTCAGCCATTTTACAGTCCATTTCCTTAATTTTTAGTTTTTTCCCTATGAATATCATTTGGAAAATGCCCATTTTAGATGCCAAATACTATTAGGTCCCACTTGTCAGGTTCTAATTAAAGACAAAACAGGTTTCAATTTCCACACAATTATTTCAGTCAGAACACTAAAGAAATGAACATTTTCAAACCACATGCCAATTTTGGCTAAGAGCACAATCTTTACATAATTCATTTCACCATTACATGTGATACTATCACAACATATAACTACTACAACTATACTCCTGACTTCTTCACTTTCACTTTTAGGCTGGAGCTTCTTAAGTGAGAGGAAACACCATTTCTGGATATGTTCGTACAGGCTGAACGAAGGCACCTACCAATAAATCAAAAGAGTTAGAAACAAAATAAAAAATATATAGAAAGCAGCTAGGGACTAAATCATGAAGCATCTCTACATGTAACATGTAACAGTAATAACCACAAAGACTAGCTCATAGAAACAACACAAGAGATAAGAACACATAGTTGTTGTGTGAATAACAAAACTCCCAGAATGGTTCTAGATGTTGAATGCAGAAAATGGTTCAATCTTAGATGGTTCATTGAGCACGGCACGAACAATTTAAGATAACAAGACATATGTTCTACACTAATTTTACACAAATCATTATCAATTACAATTTACAACAGACTCAAAACGAAACACCATAGCTTTTGCATCACATAGGGAATCAACACAATAATATATGTCATGCCATCATGGCTCATAGACTAAGTAACAAAAGAAAATAATGGGATAGACAGTACACTTATCTAGTTGGAGAAGATAGCTCAAACAATAATCTGTCTAAGACCAGGATACAAGTGATGCTTATGATTGCAGAATCTAAACAGTGAGTTTAAATATATTGACATTTCAACCATAATGTAGCAGTAAAAAGAACATGTTTACATAAATAAGTATTGGGAAGTCAATGTAATAAGTACTGGTAAGTCAATGTAATGGCCATCACAGTTAATTTGTACTATTACATAAGATTTGGGTGATCTTCAGGTTTCAGTGCATGGGCTGTGCCATTAACACAAAATGCTACGCTCGCCCATACTAACATACTGTATTCAGACAGGTCGAAGTTCAGTTAATTAGTCAGGACAAGATGCTCCCTTCCCTTACAGTAACAAGTAGGAGTAATAACGTCAACAACTCCATGCTTGGGATCGCAACAAACCAAAGGCGAGCCAGATTTTTTTCAGGCTATATAGACATTGACCAAGTCATACTCAAGATGAAAAGAGAGGAGATAGGACAAACAGTTATACTCTAGAACAAACAAAAATTTAGAACAAACATGAATTATATAGCAGGCCAGGCACTTGTTCATCTTCTACAATGAGGACCTGACCCGGTCAGTCAAAAGAAACAGCATAAGAAATGGTTGATTTAGGGAAGCATAACCAGAGGAATGTAATCTATGTATATGAGATCAGGCGAAGTAAAACTCCACATGCTTGCAGTAACAAGTAGCCTATCCCAACGAGGCAGACATTCTATCCAACGAGGACAACAACCTATCCCACTACCAACTACCATCTCACGAAGCACGAAACAGCAACCACAACATCAATATCACTTCCCTCTCTCTCTCATAAAAAACATCGCTAGTCAAAGCGCTCGGGCAAACATCAGCTCACCTGGTGAGTAAGGCCCTCCAGATGTCCCTTTGGGGGAGCTTTGATCGCTCTACTCTTCAGCAGCAACATCAGGCTCCGGATCGGTGGCACCTGCGGACGTACTGCACACCCCAGTCTGCAAGAGACTCAAAAAATCATCACACAAACACAAGATCCAAGGAAGAACTAAGAGCAGGGAGGGGAAACATTAGCCATACCTCGAATCAGGATCAGAGTACAGAGTGGTAACGAGGGTCGTCTCACCTCTCACCCTGCACGTTCGACTTGCTAGTGTGACTGGTCAGTGAGAAGCATAGCTGGACACTTCACCTGTGTTAAGAACCAAGTAAATGGTAGTATAAGCACACGATGCACAAGTATATTAAACGAAGCAGAAAACTGTGCGTGCTGTGTTTAATCCCTCAACATGAACAATTCATCTTCAGTTGGGTTTTACTTTAGTATGCCGTCTGAAGAAAAAGGGGACATGTTTTTGTTCCATTATTTCGTTCACTAGATTAGTGTTCACCATTGATTTGTAAATCTAGTCCATTCGAGCACTGTGAAGACAGAGCAATCCAAACTGCTATTACTAATTAATAGAGATGTATAAGAAATAAATTAAACACAAAGCCGCAGTTTTCTGCAGCATATGGACCAAGACATGGAGTAAAAGTTATGTAGCTGTAAAAGACTACTTGAGGACTGACTTGACGGTGTATTTTGCTAAAACAGATCATTCTGTGCTTCTACGCGGTCTTACTATTCGTGCAACGGGAAACGTACACTTCAGCATAAAAGGAGGCACACATTGGAACAGAGCTGCTCAGCCTATGAACTGACGGACTCCATAAAATGGTACTGGTACTTCTCCTAGCAAACCTGTATAGTAATAATGGCATGCAGATGTTTCAGAGAAGCAGCCTGTATAGTAATCAAATAGTGGGCCTTGCTGTTACAAACTGTGAGTGCGCATGACCTGGTTACCCAACCACCGCGTGGTGCCGGTAGGTGCAACTACTGAAACGAATTGAGTCGAGTATGTTGATTAATTAAGCAGACTAAATTGGCTCCGGATTGACAATTCACTAGATCACTCGGGTAAATCCAGTTCAAATATCGGGTGAATTCAGTTTGAATACCACCAGTTTTGGGTACCTAGGCTTGGGCAGAGTTTGTGGACGCACAAACTGCAGGAAGGAACAAACTGAGCAGTGAGGCTTGCTTGTGGCAAAGTATAACTGAAGATGAGAACATGTCGCTGCTTCTGCTCCTCGAGAAGAAAGAAGAAGCAATACTGACAAGGTCACTCACCCACCGTTTTGTTTTAGCGGCAGCGGCTCGGTTGGTGCAACCACCGAAGAGCAAATTTAGTTGGGTATGACCTCCCAAATGAACAGGCCATTGCTAGTACTAGATTACACCCACCCTCGTCTGAAACAATGTGTGTTCGTGGTCAAAGGCATGATAATAAGTTAATGACTGGAACAGATTGAGCTGGGTACTATGGCTGAATAAGCAGACTAAATTGTTGCCGGATTGATTGATTGCGCAGTGCACTAGACCCTCAGTTCAAATGGCACCGGTTTTGAATACTAGGCTTGATTGGATGATGCACACAAACAATCTTCACTTGAAGAGCATGAGTAGTACGTGGTCACGCATAACATCATACAGCCAGGCTGCGCGATAGAGAAGCTGAAGCAAACCAAAATGGCGAATGGGAGGGGCGTATCGTACCGGTGCATGTTCTGGTGCGTAGCTTGGTATTGGCGTACTCGACGATGACGTAGGGGTCCTGGCGTGAGAAGAACTCCGTGTCCTGCAGCTTCCTGCACCCCGTCACTGCCCAAAACCAACCTGTGCAGCAGCTCCTCCCCCTCCCTGAGCTGCGCGATCTTGGGGTCCAGCGTGAGCCCGCACGGAAGCACGACAGCTCCATGGTCCGCCCCCGGGCCCGGAACTCATCGCCGGCAAGCATGATGAAGTGCGGGCACTTGGCCCTATCCTCCTCATCCAGCGGGTCCGGTAGCGACCTTGTGGAGCGAGTCCCCGGCGCGGGAGGAGTTGAGGCGGTCGAGGTCGAGCCCGGAGACGATCCCCGATGGCGCCGCCTCGAGGGCCTACCGATGCGTGTGCATGGAGGGCCGCGCCGGCGCGCCCCGCCCGCCCGACGCCTTGTCGACGTGCAGCGGCGGTTGGATCTGGATGGGTATGGCCGTGTGGCTGTGGTGTAGCAAGCAGAGGTGGCGGCGGCGATGGGGAAAAGGGAGCGTGAGCGGCAGCGGCGAAGGGGATAAGGGAGGGGCGGCGACGGGGGCCGTCGTCGTCAATCTGGATCGGGGAGAGGGATTGGGGTGGGTGGCAGATCTGGAGCAAAAGAATGGAGGCGGGGGAGGGAGGAATGAGAGAAAGAATGGAGGCGGGGGGTGGGTGGAAAATGTCCATGAGGATAGACCTAGGGTTTCGGCTCGGGTGGTTTAGGCCATTGGATCCGGAAGCATCCTACGGTGGTTGAGCGTGATCCGCGTGATATGCCCATGGTCCAATCAGAACGCAGCAAACCATTTGATGACCTTATGACCATATAAGTTGGTCATGATCGATTAAGATAAAAAATTTCATTCCATTTTTCAGTGCTCAAAATAAGTTTTTTTGTGAAAGTCCTATCAAATATTTGTTCAAATGATCTCATATTGTGCACAATGATGCATCTTGGAATTTCAAACAATGTTGCCTAAGGGAGTTTTTAATTTATTTGCACGGAAAATTCATTTTCCATTTTTCGAGTGCCCAAAATGAGTTTTTTTGTGAAGGATCTACCATATATTTATTGCAAAATTGGACCTAATCAATTTTATAAAATACTAGGAAATATTTAATGCACAATTGACAAAATGGTCGGGTGTCAAAACTTTTGATCCACCTCTGGTGAAAAAGAAAAATTCCCGCCGATTCAGTTGGAAGCGGGTCAAATTTGAACTACAGTTGCCTTGTAATTTGCTCTTTATTTTTTCCAAAAATCATTTCTAGGTACATAAGTATCTATTTTATCAGAGAAACACCAAAAAAATTCCAAGATTCGACCATTAGCTAGGAACGGTCAAGCCCGCCGTTTTGACCGCATTTTGAAACAGGTATAAAAAATTCAAAAAAAATCAAAAAATTGGAAAACCTTCGCATTGTGTCATTATATGTGACCAAGTTTCCAGGAGAAATAATAAACTTGTAATACAGAAATTATTTTAGAAAAGTGTTCTCAGAAATGAGGTGTCATGAGTGAAGATTCATGGCTTTCAATCCAAATGATCAATCTTATGGCCACATTCATGGCATAGTTTGTTCAAATGATCTCATATTGTGCACAAGGGTGCATATTGGAATTCCAAACAATGTTGCCTAAAGGAGTTTTCACTTTCTTTGCACGGAAAATTAATTTTGCATTTTCCAAGTGCCTGAAATGAGTTTTTTTGTGAAGGACCTACCATATATTTGTTGCAAAATTGGACCTAATAAATTTTATAAAATACTAGGCCATATTTAATTCACAATTGACCAAATGGTTGGGTGTAAAAACTTTTGATCCAGCTCTGGTGAAAAAGACAAATTTCCACCGATTCAGCTGGAAGCGGGTCAAATTTGAACTGAAGCTGCCTCATAGTTTGCTATTTATTTTTTCCAAAAGTCATTTCTAGGTACATAAGTATCTATTTAATCAGAGAAACACCCAAAAAATTCCAAGATTCAACCACTAGCTAGGAACGGTCAAGCCCGCCGTTTTGACCGCATTTTGAAGCGGGCATAAAAAAAATCAAAAAAATCAAAAAATTGGAAAACCTTCACATTGTGTCATTATATGTGACCAAGTTTCCAGGAAAAATAATAAACTTGTAATACGGTAATTATTTAAAAAAACTGTTCTCAGAAATGAGCTATCAAGTGTGAAGATTCATGGCTTTCAAGCCAAATGATCAATCTTATGGCCACATTCATGGCATAGTTTGTTCAAATGATCTTATATTGTGCACAAGGGTGCATATTGGAATGGCAAACAATGTTTCCTAAGGAAGTTTTCATTTTCTTTGGACGAAAAAACCATTTTTCATTTTCCGAGTGCCCAAAAGGAGGTTTTTTTGTGAAGGACCTCCCAAATAATTGTTGCAAAATTGGACCTAATCAATTTTCTAAAATACTTGGACATATTTAATGCACAATTGACAAAATGGTTGGGTGCAAAATTTTTTGATCCACCTCTCGTGAAAAAGACAAATTTCCGCCGATTCAGCTGGAAGCGGGTCAAATTTGAACTGCAGCTGCCTCATAGCTTGCTATTTATTTTTCCAAAAATCATTTCTAGTTACATAAGTACCTATTTAATCATAGAAACACCAAAAAAATTCCAAGATTCAACCACTAGCTTGGAACGGTCATTCCCGCCGTTTTGACCGCATTTTGAAACGGGCATAAAAAATTCAAAAAAAATCAAAAAATTGGGAAACCTTCGCATTGTGTCATCATATGTGGCCAAGTTCCCAGGAAAAATAACAAACTTGTAATACGGCAATTATTTTAAAAAAGTGTTCTCAGAAATGAGCTATCATCTCTGAAGATTCATGGCTTTCAAGCTAAATGATCAATCTTATGGCCACATTCGTGGCATAGTTTGTTCAAATGATCTCATATTGTGCACAAGGGTGCATATTGGAATGGCAAAAAATGTTGCCTAAGGAAGTTTTCATTTTCTTTGGACGAAAAAACCATTTTTCATTTTCCGAGTGCCTAAAAGAAGGTTTTTTTGTGAAGGAACTACCAAATAATTGTTGCAAAATTAGACCAAATAAATTTTCTAAAATACTAGGATATATTTAATTCACAATTGACAAAATGGTTGGGTGCAAAAAGTTTTGATCCACCTCTCGTGAAAAAGATAATTTTCCGCCGATTCAGCTGGAAGCGGGTCAAATTTGAACTGCAGCTGCCTCATAGTTTGCTATTTTTTTTTCCAAAAATCATTTCTAGTTACATAAGTACCTATTTAATCATAAATACATGGTTTGGTGGCGATACATCGAGGTTTGGGCGGTGGCTGAGGGCCCCAACTCTAGAGCGCGTAAACTCGCATGCCCGCCGTGTGGTCATCGCGTGACCGTGGCGTTGCCATGTGTTCTGGGTGGCCTAGGTATGTCTAGTGGGTTGGGCACTCCCCAGGTAGGTGCTAGGATGAAAATCACAACATAAGATTCTCACAAGGAGACCGATCGATGCTCAAACATGAATAAGCAGACAAGTGTTTGATTTGCGGTACGGGAAATGCACATGGCTAATGGGCGTGAGTTTTGGTTGAGGATGATCAGTTACTAAGAAGACCGTCTTCACAAATTTTAAGCTCAAAAGGAGGAGCCTATGTGGTACTTGCTTTGCAAACTACCACACTGGACATAAATACGAATGTTGAAGCTCGGCTCAAAATAATGAATGGATTGAGCTGGAATTTGGTGGAGGATGGTTATTTGGGCATAGGAAAGCACTGTAGAAAATGGATACTATTTGGACATGCCAAAGTGGTACTTCCTTCACAAACTGCTGCTCTGAACAGAATAGGAAAATGAATATTGTTGAGTTATTTTTGAACTAGGCAAGGAAGGTTTTTTGACATATTTGATGAAGATATGATCCAAAAAATTTATGAGATTTTTTTGGGAATTTTTGGAATGACAGAAATATAGGTTGCTTCACAACCTAGGGCAAAAACTGCCACATGGACATGACACATAGGCAAAACTGATGAGGTGGCGCCTAGTCATCACAACCAACCACAATCTACAAGGCAATGACCATCTATTTTGGTCGTTAGCAACTAGAAATAAGGCAGCGGCCAGCCCTGTTTGCTTTGTGACTATTTGGTGTAAGGAAACTACGACCTTTCTGACCAAAATGGTCGCAATGGTTTAGGGTTTGGAGCCCCCCGAACAGCTTTTGACCAATTGTTCTCAAATGGTCATAGATCTATGACCAATTCTTCCAGGGTCATTGACAAAAGGTCACTAGTTGACATATTTCTTGTAGTGATGGAGCGAGCAACCAACTTATTGGAAATCATACATACTGATGTCTGCGGTCCAATGAGCGTTGAGGCTCGCGGAGGCTATCGTTATGTTCTCACTCTCACTGATGACTTAAGTAGATATGGGTATGTCTACTTGATGAAGCACAAGTCTGAGACCTTTGAAAAGTTCAAGGAATTTCAGAATGAGGTAGAGAATCAACGTGACCGAAAGATAAAGTTCTTACAATCAGATCGTGGGGGAGAATATTTAAGTCACGATATTTGGTACGCACTTAAGGAAATGTGGAATCGTTTCACAACTCACACCGCCTGGAACACCTCAGCGTAACAGTGTGTCCGAACGTCGTAATCGCACTCTATTGGATATGGTGCGATCTATGATGTCACTCACCGATTTACCGCTATCATTTTGGGGATACGCTCTAGAGACAACTACATTCACTTTAAATAGGGCACCGTCTAAATCCGTTGAGACGACACCGTATGAATTATGGTTTGGGAAGAAACCTAAGCTGTCATTTCTAAAAGTTTGGGGATGCGATGCTTATGTCAAGAAACTTCAACCTGAAAAGCTCGAACCCAAGTCGGAAAAATGCGTCTTCATAGGATACCCTAAGGAAACCATTGGGTATACCTACTACCTTAGATCCGAAGGCAAGATCTTTGTTGCCAAGAACGGGTCCTTTCTAGAGAAAGAGTTTCTCTCGAAAGAAACAAGTGGGAGGAAAGTAGAACTCGATGAAGTACTGCCTCTTGAACCAGAAAGTAGCACAACTCAGGAAGATGTTCCTGTGGTGCCTGCACCGACTAGATAGGAAGTTAATGATGATGATCAAGGTACTTCAGATCAAGTTTCTACTGAACTTCGAAGGTCCACAAGGACATGTTCCACACCAGAATGGTATGGCAACCCTATCTTGGAAATCATGTTGTTAGACAACGGTGAACCTTCGAACTATGAAGAAGCGATGGCGGGCCCAGATTCCAACAAATGGCTTGAAGCCATGCAATCCGAGATAGGATCCATGTATGAAAACAAAGTATGGACTTTGACAGACTTGCCCGATGATCAGCGAGCGATAGAAAATAAATGGATCTTTAAGAAGAAGACGGACGCGGATGGCAATGTTACCATCTATAAAGCTCGACTTGTCGCTAAGGGTCATCGGCAAGTTCAAGGAGTTGACTACGATGAGACTTTCTCTCCCGTAGCGAAGCTGAAGTCCGTCCGAATCATGTTAGCAATTGCCGCATACTATGATTATGAGATATGGCAAATGGACGTCAAAACGACATTCCTT
This sequence comes from Triticum aestivum, assembly GCF_018294505.1. NCBI lineage: Eukaryota > Viridiplantae > Streptophyta > Magnoliopsida > Poales > Poaceae > Triticum > Triticum aestivum. Next base: position 653,730,362 of record NC_057804.1, read on the forward strand.
AACGGCTATATTAAGGAAGAAGTGTATATGATGCAGCCGGAAGGTTTTGTCGTCCTAAGAATGCTAACAAGGTATGCAAGCTCCAGCGCTCCATCTATGGGCTGGTGCAAGCATCTCGGAGTTGGAACATTCGCTTTGATGAAATGATCAAAGCATTTGGGTTTATGCAGACTTATGGAGAAGCCTGCGTTTTCAAGAAAGTGAGAGCTCTGTAGCATTTCTCATATTATATGTAGATGACATACTTTTGATGGGAAATGATTTAGAACTTTTGGACAGCATTAAGGCCTACTTGAATAAGTGCTTTTCAATGAAGGACCTTGGAGAAGCTGCTTACACATTAGGCATCAAGATCTATAGAGATAGATCGAGACGCCTCATAGGTCTTTCACAAAGCACATACCTTGATAAGATATTGAAGAAGTTCAATATGGATCAGTCCAAGAAGGGGTTCTTGCCTGTGTTGCAAGGTGTGAAATTGAGCTCGGCTCAATGCCCGACCACGGCAGAAGATAGAGAAAAGATGAGTGTCATCCCCTATGCCTCGGCTATAGGGTCTATTTTGTATGCCATGCTGTGTACCAGACCTGATGTAAACCTTGCCGTAAGTTTGGTAGGAAGATACCAAAGTAATCCCGGCATGGAACACTAGACAGCGGTCAAGAATATCCTAAAGTACCTGAAAAGGACTAAGGATATGTTTCTCGTTTATGGAGGTGACGAAGAACTCGTCGTTAAGGGTTACGTCGAAGCTAGCTTCAACACAGATCTGGATGACTCTAAGTCACAAACCGGATACATGTATATTTTGAATGGTGGGGCAGTAAGCTGGTGCAGTTGCAAGCAAAGCATCGTGGCAGGATCTGCATGTGAAGCGGAGTACATGGCAGCCTCACAGGCAGCACATGAAGCAATCTGGATGAAGGAGTTCATTACCGACCTAGGAGTTATTCCCAATGCATCGGGGCCGATGACTCTCTTCTATGACAACACTGGAGCCATTGCCCTTGCCAAGGAGCCCAGGTTTCACAAGAAGACCAGGCACATCAAGCGTCGCTTCAACTCCATTCGTGAAAATGTTCAAGATGGAGACATAGATATTTGCAAAGTGCATACGGATCTGAATGTCGTAGATCCGTTGACTAAACCTCTTCCGCGAGCAAAACATGATCAACACCAAAACTCTATGGGTGTTCGATTCATCACAATGTAACTAGATTATTGACTCTAGTGCAAGTGGGAGACTGTTGGAAATATGCCCTAGAGGTAATAATAAAATGGTTATTATTATATTTCCTTGTTCATGATAATTGTCTATTGTTCATGCTATAATTATGTTATCCGGAAATCGTAATACATGTGTGGATACACAGACCACAACATGTCCCTAGTGAGCCTCTAGTTGACTAGCTCGTTGGTCAACAGATAGTCATGGTTTCCTGACTATGGACATTGGATGTCATTGATAACGGGATCACATCATTAGGAGAATGATGTGATGGACAAGACCCAATCCTAAGCCTAGCACAAGATCGTGTAGTTCGTTTGCTAAAGCTTTTCTAATGTCAAGTATCAGTTTCTTAGACCATGAGATTGTGTAACTCCCGGATACCGTAGGAGTGCTTTGGGTGTACCAAACGTCACAACGTAACTGGGTGACTATAAAGGTACATTACAGGTATCTCCGAAAGTGTCTGTTGGGTTGGCACGAATCAAGACTGGGATTTGTCACTCCGTATGACGGAGAGGTATCTCTGGGCCCACTCGGTAATGCATCATCATAATGAGCTCAATGTGACCAAGTGGTTGGTCACAGGATCATGCATTACGGTACGAGTAAAGTGACTTGCCGGTAACGAGATTGAACGAGGTATTGGGATACCGACGATCGAATCTCGGGCAAGTAACATACCAATTGACAAAGGGAATTGTATACGGGATTTCTTGAATCCTTGACATCGTGGTTCATCCGATGAGATCGTCGTGGAACATGTGGGAGCCAACATGGGTATCCAGATCCCGTTGTTGGTTATTGGCCGGAGAGCTGTCTCGGTCATGTCTGCATGGTTCCCGAACCCGTAGGGTCTACACACTTAAGGTTCGGTGATGCTAGGGTTATTAGGAAGATTTATATATGGGAAGTTGTCATACGGTCACCGGAAAAGTTTGGGGGGCTTATCGGTATTGTACCGGGGCCACCAGAGGGGTTCCAGGGGTCCACCGGGAGGGGCCACCTCTCTCGGAGGGCCTCATGGGCTATAGTGGGCAGGGAACCAGCCCCTGGAGGGCTGGGCGCACCCCCCCTTGGGCCCACGCGCCTAGGGTTTGGGGGGGAACCCTAGAGGGGGCGCCCCCCTTGCTTGGGGCGCAAGCCCCCTCCCCTTGGCCGCCGCCCCCCTCTAGATCTCATCTAGAGGGGGCCGGCCCCCTTCCCCTTTCCCTATAAATAGAGGGGCGAGGGGAGGGCTGCACACGACATCCAAGGCGCAGCTCCTCCCCTCCCCAACACCTCTCCTCCTCCGTTAAGAGCTTGGCGAAGCCCTGCCGGAGTACTGCCTCTCCACCACCACCACGCCGTCGTGCTGCTGCTGGAGCTCTCTTCCTCAACCTCTCCCTCCTCCTTGCTGGAATAAGGAACGGGAGACGTCTCTGCTCCGTACATGTGTTGAACACGGAGGCGCCATCCGTTCGGCACTAGGATCTTCGGTGATTTGGATCACGACGAGTACGACTCCATCAACCCCGTTCTCTTGAACGCTTCCGCTCGCGATCTACAAGGGTATGTAGATGCACTCCTATCTCTCTCGTTGCTAGATGACTCCATAGATTGATCTTGGTGATGCGTAGAAATTTTTTATTTTCTGCAACGATCCCCAACAGGTAGGACAATAGGGTTGATGTAGAAGCCCTTCGTGATCGAATCCCCCTCTGGTAGAGTACCATAAAATGCCTCCAGATGGGATCTAACGAGGTAAGAGACCTGCGGCGGTGGAAAAGTATTTTCGTGGATGCTTCTGAGGGTTCTGGAATATATGTGAATATATAGGACGAAGAAGTAGGCCAGGTGAGGGAGTCCTGGATTAGGGGGTGTCCGGATGGGCGGACTATGACCTTTGGCCGGACTCCCGGACTATGAAGATACAAGATTGAAGACTTTGTCCCGTGTCCAAATAGGACTTTCCTTGGCGTGGAAGGCAAGCTTGGCGATACGATATGTAGATCTCCTCCCATTGTAACCGACTCTGTGTAACCCTAGCCCTCTCCGGTGTCTATATAAACCGGAGAGGTTTTAGTCCGTAGGACGAACAACAATCATACCATAGGCTAGCTTCTAGGGTTTAGCCTCTCTGATCTCGTGGTAGATCTACTCTTGTACTACCCATATCATCAATATTAATCAAGCAGGAGTAGGGTTTTACCTCCGTCGAGAGGGCCCGAACCTGGGTAAAAACATCATGTCCCTTGTCTCCTGTTACCATCCGCCTAGACGCACAGTTCGGAACCCCCTACCCGAGATCCGCCGGTTTTGACACCGACATTGGTGCTTTCATTGAGAGTTCCTCTCTGTCGTCACCTTTAGGCCCGATGGCTTCTTCGATCATTAACAACGATGCTGTCCAGGGTGAGACTTTTCTCCCCGGACAGATCTTCGTATTCGGCGGCTTTGCACCGCGGGCCAATTCACCTGGCCATCTGGAGCAGATCGAAAGCTACGCCCCTGGCCATCAGGTCAGATTTGGAGGTTTGAACTACACGGCTGACATCTGCGGAGACTTGATCTTCGACGGATTCGAGCCACAGCCGAGCGCGCCGCACTATCACGATGGGCATGATCTAGCTCTGCCGCCGGACAGTGCCCAGAAGGCCGCTCAGGTGTCCGCTCCGACCCTTAGATCGGAGCCGACTGCGCCGGCGAGGACGGGTGGCTAGACGCTGCCTCGGGGGCTGCAATCTCTACGGCGATCGAGCCAAACACTAATCTTGTCCTTCACGGAGCTCGTGACTCCAAGGTGCCGGACTCCTTTCCGGACTCTGAATCTTCCGCACCCCTTCCGATCGAACCCAATTAGGCTCCGATCATGGAGGTCACCGCCGCGGACATCTTTCAACACTCGCCCTTTGGCGGACATCAGGAGAGCCCTAGCCGTACTATGGTCAGCAAGGTTGGGATGCGGACGACGAAGAAATTCGAAGCCCACCCACCACCCAATTCGTAGCCACTGTCGACGATTTAACCGACATGCTCGACTTCGACTCCGAAGACATCGACGGTATGGACGCCGATGAAGGAGACGACCAAGAACCAGCGCCTATAGGGCACTGGAAAGCCACCTCGTCATACGACATATACATGGTGGACACCCCAAAAGAAGGGGATGGCGATGGAAAAACGGAGGATGACCCCTCCAAGAAGCAGCCTAAGCGCCGACGTCAGCGGCGCCGCTCTAAATCCCACCATAGCAAAAACGGCGATTCCGGCACCGGAGACAATAACACCCCGAACTGTGCCGAAGACAACCCCCTCCAGTAGGATTTAGCATAGGAGGATAGGGCAGCCAGCCCTCATGAGAGAGTGGCAGACAGAGAGGTCAAGGACGACAATTATATGCCTCCCTCCGAAGACGAGGCAAGCCTCGACAATGAATTTGTTGTGCCTGAGGATCCTGTCGAACAAGAGCGTTTCAAACATAGGCTTATGGCCACAGCAAGCAGCCTCAAGAAAAAACACAGCAGCTTAGAGCTGACCAAGATTTGCTAGCCGACAGATGGACTGAAGTCCTGGCGGCCTAAGAGTACAAACTCGAACGCCCCTCCAAGAGCTACCCAAAGCGCAGGCTGCTACCAACTAGAGGAGGAAGCAACTAAACCTATATCACCAGCGTATGATGCGGCCGATCGGCCACCCCGTGGCCGCGACATAGAGCCCTTTCGGCCCTCAACTCAAGCCGCACCCCGACGCTGCTCAAAAAGTACCAAGGCACGGGGAAACGCACCAGACCTGCAATACATATTGGAGGACAAGGCAAGGCAAACAAGATCGATCTACGGATCGCGTGGGCGCCCCACGACACGTGACGATAACCGTCACACCGGATATGGCAAATACGGCCAGGACGAACACGGCAGGCAAAGCTCATATGAGCTACGTTGTGATATAGCCCAGTACAGAGGCGCCGCACACCCACTATGCTTCACAGATGAAGTAATGGATCATCAAATCCCCGAGGGGTTTAAACCGGTAAACATCGAATCATACGATGGCACAACAGATCCTGCGGTATGGATCGAGGATTATCTCCTTCATATCCAGATGGCCCGCGGTGATGATCTACACGTCATAAAATACCTCCCACTCAAGCTTAAAGGACCAGCTCGGCATTGGCTTAACAGCTTGCCAGCAGAGTCAATTGGTTGCTGGGAGGACCTGGAATCCGCATTCCTTGACAACTTCAAGGGCACTTATGTGCGACCACCAGACGCCGATGACCTAAGCCACATAATTCAGCAGCCAGAGGAATCGGCCAGACAATTCTGGACACGGTTCCTACCAAGAAAAATCAAATAGTTGGCTGTTCGGACGCAGAGGCCCTCGCAGCCTTCAAACATAACATCCGTGACGAATGGCTTGCCCGGCACCTTGGACAGGAAAAGCCGAAATCCATGGCAGCCCTCACAACACTCATGACCCGCTTTTGCGCGAGAGAAGACAACTGGCTAGCTCGTAGTAATAACATGACCAAGAGCCATGGTAATTCAGATACCAAGGACAACAATGGCAGGTCGCGTCGCAACAAGCACAAGCACCGCATTAACGGCGACAATACGGAGGATACGACAGTCAATGTCGGATTCAAAGGCTCTAAACCCGGTCAGCGGAAGAAGCCATTCAAAAGAAATACTCCGGGCCCGTCCAGTTTAGACCGGATACTCGATCGCTCGTGCCAGATACACGGCACCCCCGAACAACCAGCCAATCACACCAACAGGGATTGTTGGGTGTTCAAGCAGGCAGGCAAGTTAAGTGCCGAAAACAGAGACAAGGGGCTGCATAGCGATGACGAGGAGGAGCCCCGGCCGCCGAACAACAGAGGACAGAAGGGCTTCCCCCCACAAGTGCGGACGGTGAACATGATATACGCAACCCACATCCCCAAAAGGGAACGGAAGCGTGCACTTAGGGACGTATATGCATTGGAGCCAGTCGCCCCAAAGTTCAACCCATGGTCCTCCTGCCCGATCACTTTTGATCGAAGGGACCACCCCACTAGCATTCGTCACGGCGGATTCGCCGCATTGGTCCTAGACCCAATCATTGACGGATTTCACCTCACTAGAGTCCTCATGGACGGCGGCAGCAGCCTGAACCTGCTTTATCAGGATACAGTGCGGAAAATGGGCATAGATCCCTCAAGGATTAAACCCACAAAGACGACCTTTAAAGGCGTCATACCAGGTGTAGAGGCCAGCTGTACAGGCTCAGTTACACTCGAAGTGGTCTTCGGATCCCCGGATAATTTCCGAAGCGAGGAGTTAATCTTCGACATAGTCCCGTTCCACAGTGGCTATCACGCCCTGCTCGGACGAACCGCATTTGCAAAGTTCAATGCGGTGCCGCACTACGCATATCTCAAGCTCAAGATGCCAGGCCCTCGCGGAGTCATTACGGTCAATGGAAACACCGAACGCTCTCTCCGAACAGAGGAGCACACGGTGGCCCTCGCGGCGGAAGTACAAAGTAGCCTCTCAAGGCAATTCTCCAGTCCGGCTGTTAAGTGTCCGGACACCGTCAAGAGCGCCCGAAGTAGCCTACAACAAGACCGTCTGGCATGTTCCGAGCTAGCATAGCAGTGCGGCCCCAACCCCAGCCCTCGCGAGATTGCGAAACCAGTACCACGCGTACATAATTACGCTCTGGAAATACCATGGGCATAAGGGGAGGGGCACAACCACGGCATGCCCAGAATGCGGCTCAACCGCACTAGGGGCTCCCGATTTTGTCATTTCTCTTTTCTTATTTTCAGGACTCCACTCTTCGGAAGGCCTGTCCGGCAGTACACTCGCCGAGCACACGATGCAACAGCCAGGGAGATAGCAAGCCACGTCGAAAGTCCAGGTGGTCTCTATAACGAGCTAAATACCTGTCTTACTTAAAGTCTCGCAGCTTGCCCCTGGAGGGGGACATGTCAAATAATCCCATCTCTTGCTTATCGCACTACTTGTATCGTTCTGCTTTCATAGCAGCCCTTTAATAAACAATACATAGCTCTTGTCTATTATTGCATTCATTTTTCATGTAAATATGTTCAGTCGTGACATTATGCAACCATACACTTTGGTACGGCCAATACACCAGGGGCTTAAGTTCCCCAAATACGGTGTGAGAAGACCGAACACTCTCATGAGTGCGGCACCCCGAACTTATAGCACTATATGCATCGGCTCCGAATCATGTCTTGGGTCAATAGTTGGGTTTGCCCGGCTCCCATGTTTTGGTACCTTATGTTCCGTTATATCGGCTAAGGTAGCGCTGGGAGAACTACTGCGATTGTGCCCCAGTTGAGCTGGGTTAACACCTCAGTAGAGAAAGCTAAAACTGACCGTCATGATAGGGCGAGAGACCGGTCGCTGTTCGAGAGGTTTTTCGAGTCCCTAAAGACTTATGCCGCTTAGAGCGAGGAGCTGGATTTATCCGGCCTAGGCGTGGATAGCGCCCCGAACTCGGTCTTCCGAATACTAGGGGCTTCGCCGAAATTTAAAATTATAGAATTCTATGGCTAAGTGAGAGTGATAAATCATTATAAGTCTGATTGCCTTATTCGTTGTGCTGAGCGCCTCCCTAGACGGACCCAATAATGGGAACAAGAGCGCTCAGGTTTATCCCGAACACCCCAGCACTCGTGGCATGGGGGCAGAAGCCGACGACTTGCATCTCTCAGATTTAATAAACGGCCGCACACAAGGTAATATTTTAAATTCAAAAAGCGTTGCTTAGCGCATATGAACAAGTTTTCAGCGCACAGGACAAACACGAGCGAGTTTACTCAAAAATTACATCCCTGGTACATTCACTCGCTACAAGACGGGCACCCTTCAGGACGCCCTCATAATACATCTCGGGCCTGCGATGCTCCTTCCCCTCCGGTGGCCCATCCTTCACCAGCTTCTCAGCATCCAGCTTGCCCCAGTGCACTTTGGCACGGGCAAGGGCCCTACGGGCGCCTTCGATGCATACGGAGCGCTTGATGACTTCAAGCCATGGACAGGCATCCACCAGCCGCCGCACCAGCCCAAAGTAGCTCCCAGGCATGGCCTCCCCAGGCCACAGCCGGCCTATAAGGCCCTTCATGGCCTGTTCGGCTGCCTTATGGAGCTCGACCAGCTGCTTCAGCTGGTCGCTCAGGGGCACCGGGTGTCCGGCCTCAGCATACTGGGACCAGAACACCTTCTCCGTCGAGCTCCCTTCTTCGGCTCGGTAGAATGCGGCGGCGTCGGACACACTGCGGGGCAGATCTGCGAATGCTCCTGGAGAGCTCCGGATTCGGGTAAGTAACACGTAATTCACTTTCACATGCTTGCTTTGCATAAAGAATGCCTTACCCGCCGCTATCTTTTTCATCGCCTCAATCTCCTGGAGGGCTTTTTGGGCTTCGGCCTTGGCAGACTTGGCGCTTTCAAGTGCCGAGGCAAGCTCGGACTCTCGCGTCTTTGAGTCAAGCTCTAAACTCTCGTGTTTCTTCACGAGAGCATCGAGCTCTTGCCGCACCTCCGCCACCTGCGCCTCCTGCTTTTCTCGCTCAGTGCGCTCCACGGCCGCATTGTCTTTGGCCTTGGACAGCGCTTCCTTCAGGGCCGCCACCTCGGTTGTGGCCCCTGTAATATTCATGTTGGTCCTGTCATTATTTGCAACCAGGTATTTTTATATACTTACATAAGGTACTACCTACCTTCCTTGTCCTCGAGCTGCTTCTTGGCACGGCCGAGCTCGTTCTCGGACCGCTCGAGGCTCTGCTTCAATGCATCGACCTCCGCAGTCAGTGCGGCAGAGGTCAGCAGCGCAGCCTGCATTCCCATATTGACATATTTATGTTAGACTCCTGCGTATATCTTTTTAGATCCTCAGTCCGGCTTTTCTTTCCGAACACCAAACTGAGCATCAGGGGCTACTGTCTATGCGGTAACATTTTTATATGTTTTAAATACATACCTCAAAGCCTGTTAGAAGGCTGGTACAGGCTTCTGTCAGCCCGCTCTTGGCGGACTGAACCTTCTGGATCACCGCACTCATAACAGTGCGGTGCTCCTCGTCGATGGAGGCGCCGTTAAGCACCTCCAGCAAATTGTCCGGCGCCTCTGGTTGGACGGAGGCTGCCGGCATCGTAGGCTTGCCCTTCTTGCGAGGGGGCCGCCTGCCGGACTCCGGAATCATGAAGGTTCTAGAGCGGTGTCCGGCCCAGGGCCGGACTTAAATCCCTCGTGGGCTTCATCCCCTTTGGGCCTGGAGTCCGGGAGGTCGCCTTGCGGCGCCTCCAGGACCACCTCCTCCTGGTTTAGCCCCTTTTGGGACTCCACCTCGGCATCGTCCGTAGGGCGAGGGGAGGTAGCAGTCGGAGTGAAGCACTATTCACATCCGATGAATCCAGGGAACCGCTCGACGAATCGTCGAGATGGGCCTTGGGCGGACTACATGATTAAATTCGGCGTCAGAAGGTACTGTATAATAAAGGAATGCCATGAGTTATTCTGGTATCCGGATACTTACGATTTTGCCAGGGGCTTGGCCCTGGATGGCCATTCCTCTCCGCCGTCGTTGGTGTCGGAGGCGTAGTCCGGAAGAAGGGTCTTCCCCTTCTTGTACCCTCTGGCCTCCCTAGTTGGGGCGGCCTTCCTTTTCTTTCCTCCCCCCGCTAGAGGGGGAGAGGCTTCTTCTTCCTCCTCCTCGTCTTCGGAGGCGGAGTGCGCTTCGGGGTCGTCGGGCGATGAATCCGACACCACCAGGCGCCGGGAACTCTTTCGAGTCCCTGTGGCCTTCTTCTTGGCCTTCTCCTCCGGCACCACGTGAGGTGCCAGTACCAGCAGCTTCGTCAAGCGTGCATCTGCTGGGCCTTCGGGCAAAGGGGCTTGACTGTTCGGACGTCCTCTTCCAGTCCCGTCAAAGGAGCGAGAGTTTAGATCCTGCATAGAGTCAAACTATGGAAAATGAGTATCCTGTAAAGGGTAAAACGAGCTTACCGCGTTGGCTTGGCGCTTTGCGCAGAATCCGCGATCCTCGGTAATGGGTGGAGGAACCTCTGAGCTCTTGAATAGCACCTTCCGGGCATCTTCGTGTGTTGTGTCAAAGAGCCTGGACAAAGTTTGGTGCTGAGCCGGGTCGAACTCCCACAAGTTGAAAGCCCATCGTTGACACGGGAGGATCCGGCGGAAGAGCATGACCTGGACTGCGTTGACAAGCTTAACCTTCTTGTCCACCAAGTTTTGGACGCAGGTTTGGAGTCCGGTCACCTCTTCCGGATTACCCCACGACAGGCCCGTCTCTTTCCAAGAGCCGTGTGGGGATGCCAGATTGGAATTTGGGGTCCGCTGCCCATTCAGGGTCACGCGGCTCGGTGATGTAGAACCACCTCGATTGCTACCCTTTGATGGTTTCCACAAAGGAGCCCTCGAGCCAGGTGACGTTGGGCATCTTGCCCAACATGGCGCCTCCGCACTCTGCTTGTCGGCCACCCACGACCTTCGGCTTAACATTGAAGGTCTTCAGCCATAAGCCGTAGTGAGGCTTGATGCGGAGGAAGACCTCACACACGACGATAAACGCCGAGATGTTGAGGATGAAGTTCGGGGCCAGATCGTAGAAATCCAGGCCGTAGTAGAACATGAGCCCCCGGACAAATGGGTGAAGAGGAAAGCCCAGTCCGCGGAGGAAATGGGTGAGAAACACCACCCTCTCTTGGGGCCTAGGGGTGGGGATGAGTTGCCCCTCATCTGGTAGCCGGTGCGCGATGTCGTTAGACAAGTATCCGACCTTCCTCAACTTTTTGATGTGCCCCTCCGTGACGGTGGAGGCCATCCACCTGCCTCCCGCTCCGGACATGATTGGAGAAGGTTGAGGTGGGAAGTGCGGACTTGGGCGCTGGAGCTTGAGTGCACGGAAATGGATAAGCAAAGGAGGAAGAAGGCGTAGATTGAAAGGGCGGATCCTTATCCCCTTATATGGGCGGCCAAAATTATGTGCCCCCACCAGCCTAGTAAAACTCGCTTATCTCCCAAGCGCCGCGATTAATGGCGCGGTTGGGTTACCCACGCCCGTATTGATGAGAATCCCGGAATAAGGGGACACGATCTCTGCTTTGACAAGACGTGCCAAGGAAACCGCCTCGCTAAACACGCTGAGGTGGGACAGTAAAACGATTCGAATAAAGGCTTGGCTGTGGCATGATGTCACGCTACGGAATACGTCAGCAGATTAGATTTGTGCGAATATTATTCTCTCTACGGTGGTATGTGGAAACTATTTTGCAGAGCCGGACACTATCCTTGTGTTCAACATCTTCTATGAAGTATTCGGAGGAGGAACCCGCCTTGCAATGCCGAAGACAATTTGCGCGCCGGACTCGTCGTCATTGAAGCCTGGTTCAGGGGCTACTGAGGGAGTCCTGGATTAGGGGGTGTCCGGATGGCCGGACTATGACCTTTGGCCGGACTCCCGGACTATGAAGATACAAGATTGAAGACTTCGTCCCGTGTCCGGATAGGACTTTCCTTGGTGTGGAAGGCAAGCTTGGCGATACGATATGTAGATCTCCTCCCATTGTAACCGACTCTGTGTAACCCTAACCCTCTCCGGTGTCTATATAAACCGGAGGGTTTTAGTCTATAGGACGAACAACAATCATACCATAGGCTAGCTTCTAGGGTTTAGTCTCTCTGATCTCGTGGTAGATCTACTCTTGTACTACCCATATCATCAATATTAATCAAGCAGGAGTAGGGTTTTACCTCCATCGAGAGGGCCCGAACCTGGGTAAAAACATCGTGTCCCTTGTCTCCTGTTACCATCCGCCTAGACGCACAGTTCGAGACCCCCTACCTGAGATCTGCCGGTTTTGACACCGACACCAGGGATCCCCGAGGGGGCCACAAGGCAGGGTGCGTGCCCCCTAGGGCGTGCCCTCCACCCTTGCCACTGCCTCGTGGCTCTTCTGGCTTAGATTCCAAGTCCTGTGGGTGTCTTCGGGTCCAAGAAAAATCATCGTGAAGTTTTATTCCGTTTGGACTCTGTTTGGTATTCCTTTTCTGTGAAACTCAAAAACAAGGGAAAAACAGAAAACTGGCTGGGCTCTAGGTTAATAGGTTAGTCTAAAAAAATAATATAAAATAGCATAATAATGCATATAAAACATCCAAAACAGATAATATAATAGCATGGAACAATAAAAAATTATAGACATTGGAGATGTATCAAGCACCCCCAAGCTTAATTCCTGCTTGTCCTCGAGTAGGTAAATGATAAAAACAGAATTTTTGATGTGGAATGCTACCTAACATATTTATCAATGCAATCTCTTTTAGTTGGCATGAATATTCAGATCCGTATGATTCAAAACAAAAGTTTAATGACACAAAAACAATAATACTTCAAGCATACTAGAAAGCAAATCATTAAGCTTCAAAAATAACATGGCTAAAGAAAGTTATCCCTACAAAATCATATAGTCTTGTTATGCTCCCTCTTCTCAGCACAAAGTATAAATCATGCACACCCCGGTGTTAGCCAAGCAATTATTTCATACTTTTTAACGCGCTTCAGATTTTTCAATTCTTCACGCAATACATGAGCGTGAGCCATGTACATAGCACTATGGGTGGAATAGAAGGCGGTAGTAGACAAAATAAGGTAGAAAGTCCCACATCAACTAGGCAAATCAATGAACTATGGAGATGTCCATCAATTGATATCAATGTGAGTGAGTAGGGATTGCCATGTAATGGATGCACTAGAGCTATAAGTGTATGAAAGCTCAAAATAAAACTAGTGGGTGTGCATCAACTTGCTTGCTCATGAAGACGCATTTGAGGAAGCCCATTGTTGGAATATACAAGCCAAGTTCTATAACAAAAAATTCCCACTAGCAATATATGGAAGTGACAAAATAGGAGACTCTATCATGAAGAACATGGTGCTACTTTGAAGCACAAGCGTGGAAAAGGATAGTAACATTGTCCCTTCTCTCTTTTTCTCTCCTTTTTTGGTGGGCTTCTTTGGCCTCTTTTTCTATTTGGGCTTCTTTGGCCTCTTTTATTTTGATAACCTCACATGGGACAATGTTCTAATAATGATGATCATCACACTTTTGTCTACTTACAACTCAAAATTACAACTCGATACTAGAACAAAAGTATGACTCTATATGAATGCCTCTGGCGGTGTAGGGGGATATGCTATGCTCAAGAGTGACATGTATAAAAAATATGAACAATTTCCAAGCCACAAATACTATGCCAACTACATGATCATGCAAAGCAATATGACAATGATGGTATGTGTCATAATAAATGGAACGGTGGAGTTACATGGAAATATATCTCAGAATGGCTATGAAAATGCCATAATAGGTAGGTATGGTGGCTGTTTCGAGTAAGGGTAAGAAGTGGGTTTAATGCACCGCCGAAAGTTACTCGGTACTAGAGTGGCTAGCAAAGGTGGAAGGGTGAGAGTGCGTATAATCCATGGACACAACATTATTCATAAAGAACTCATATACTTATTGCAAAAAATCTATTAGACCTCGAAGCAAAGTAATACTAAGCATGCTCCTAGGGGAGAGGTTGGTAGGAGTTAACCATCACGCGCTCCTGACTTTCACAAAGGAAAACAATCAAGAATAAGTTGCGCTCGAACTTCATCACATAACTAGAAGATCATACGTGCATGCTACGGGAATCACAAACCTTAACACAAGTATTTCTTTGACTCCACAATTTACTACTAGCATGATTATAATATCATCATCTTCATATCTCAAAACAAATTCAAGGAACCAAACTTCTCATGTATTCAATGCTCTATATGAAGTTTTTTATTATATCTCCTTTGGATGCCTATCATATTAGGACTAAAATCATAACCCAAGCAAATTACCATGCTGTTTAGCAAGACTCTCAAAATAATATAAGTGAAGCAAGAGAGTTCAATAATTTCTATAAAATAAAGCCACCGCCATGCTCTAAAAAGATATAAGTGAAGGACTAGAGCAAAATAGCCTAGCTCAAAAGATATAAGTGAAGCACATAGAGTATTCTAATAAATCACGATTCATGCATGTCCCGCTCAAAAGGTGTGTACAACAAGGATGATTGTGGCAAACTAAAAAGCGAAGACTCTTATCATACATGACGCTCCAAGCAAAACACATATCATGTGGTGAATAAAAATATAGCCTCAAGTAAATTTAACGATTGACGAAGACGAAAGAGGGGATGCCTTCCAGGGCATCCCCAAGCTTAGGATCTTGGTTGTCCTTGAATATTACCTTGGGGTGCCTTGGGAATCCTCAAGCTTAGGCTCTTGCCGCTCCTTATTCCATAGTCCATCAAATCTTTACCCAAAACTTGAAAACTTCACAACACAAAACTCAACAGAAAACTCATGAGATCCGTTAGTATAAGAAAATAAATCACCACTTTTTGGTACTATTGTGAAATCATTCTTTATTTATATTGGTTTAATATCTATTGTATTCCAACTTCTCCATGGTTCATACCCCCGATACTACGCATAGATTCATCAAAATAAGTAAACAACACAAGAAAAACAGAATCTGTCAAAAATAGAACAATCTGTAGTAATAAGAAAACTTCATATACTTCTGTAACTAAAAAAATTCTGAAAAATTAGGAAAACCTGGGAAATTTGTATATAAATATTGTGTAAAAAATTCAGATCATAATCACGCCTCTGTGAATTATGAAAATTATTTTACTGGGAGCAAAAGTTTCTGTTTTTCAGCAAGATCAAATCAACTATCACCGTAAGCCATCCCAGAGGTCTTACTTGGCACAAACACTAACTTAAACACAAAAACACATCTAACCATAGGCTAGATGATAAATTTATTGAAAAACAGGAACAAAAAAGCAAGAACAAAAATAAAATTGGGTTGCCTCCCAACAAGCGCTATTGTTTAATGCCCCTAGCTAGGCATATTGCAATAGATCTAGGTATTGTCACCTTTGGTATGTAATCCCTTTTTCATCAAATCTTCCAAAACTCATCTTAACAAATCTATTCTTTCCTTTATTTCCTTTCTAGTAGATGAACTTAAATCTCGAAAATGACTTTGGTTAGTGATTTTGATATTCATCAACCCGTAATCTGGATCATCACCATATATATCATCATATAAAATACATATCTCGTTTCTAACAGGTTCCTTAATCATTTTTTCCAACCAATCCTTATTGAACCCTACATAAATTCCCCTTGTAATCCAATCAAATTCATCGTAAGCCTCAAGGTACAAGGTTTGAATGATTTCCGAGTAGGGAACCCTCCTCCTAAGATTGTCGTTGTAAGATTGATATTCCCTAGAATCCAAACTACACATAGTTTCTTTCTCATGGAGGATTTCTTCAATCGGAGCGTGTTCAACACTTTTATTATAGAAAGTAAAAATCTCCCTAGCCTCTTGTATTATAAAATCAAATTCCGTACGTGTCTCACTACCCATACTTTGTCACTGGGTGAAATCACACAAGATTGAACCCAAAGCGAAGCACCTCTCCCATTGCAAGAAAAACCAAACTAGTTGGCCAAACCAAACCGATAATCGAACAAAAATACAAATATATCAAATCATGCATATAGCAATTCAGAGAAGATTCAAATAATATTCATAGATAAGCTGATCATAAATCCACAATTCATCGGATCTCAACAAACACAGCGCAAAAGAATATTACATCGGATATATCTCCAAGAACATCGAGGACAACATGGTATTGAGAATCAAAGAGAGAGAAGTAGCCATCTAGCTACTAACTATGGACCCGTAGGTTTGAGGTAAACTACTCATGCTTCATTGGTAGGGCAATATGGTTGATGTAGAAGCCATCCTTGATCGAATACCCCTCCAGCAGAGTACCGGAGAAGGCCTCTAGATGGGATCTACCAAGGTCAGGGACCTACGGCGGTGGAAAAGTATTTTCGTGGACGCTTATGAGGGTTTTAGAATATATGTGAATATATAGGACGAAGAAGTAGGTCAGGGGATCTCAAGGGGGCCACAAGGCAGGGGGCGCCCCCCTAGGGCGCGCGCTCCACCCTTGCCGCCGCCTCGTGGCTCTTCTGGCTTGGTCTCCAAGTCCTCTGGGTGTCTTCAGGTCCAGGAAAAATCATCGTGAAGTTTTATTCTTTTTGGACTCCGTTTGGTATTCGTTTTCTGCGAAACTCAAAAACAAGGAAAAAACAAAAACTAGCACTGGTCTCTAGGTTAATATGTTAGTCCCAAAAATAATATAAAATATCATAATAATAAATATAAAATATCCAAAACAGATAATATAAAAGCATGGAACAATAAAAAAACTATATATACGTTGGAGACGTATCAGGCACTGCCCTCTCATACTTACCCCTAATCTCTACTATCATATCTGTTCCCATGATAGTTGGTGCCCACCATGGGGCAGGCGTCTAAGCGACTTCCGGCGTGGTTGCGTTCTTCGAACTCGTTCATCATGGTTACTGGCGGCGGACAGTCCTTGGGCTGCGAGATCAGTCTTGGCGCTCTCAGTTTTGTCGCCACCGACTTGGCATTCCAGGAAGCCCCTGGGGACGTTGAGGCGCTTCCTATTCGGAGGGCGGCGCACTTTCGCACAAGTTCCTGCCGCGTCCTCCTCCGACAGTTGTCGACTCCGTATCAGTCAACTCCGGTAATGTTTTCCCTCCCCACTGCCCGCTGTCGCAGGCGATCCGGTCGCTCGCGGCTCCAGTGGTGGTGAGGCATGCGGTGGCACGTCATCCACCCTGCAGACCGCGACAATAGAGCCCAATGAATCCCTCTATGACTTGATCAATCAGTCGACTGATCACTCGGATGCTCCTTCCGAGTGCGAAAGCAACGACCCGACGGCAGAAGTGTTTGTGATCGGTTCTCAGTGAAGCCCACCGGGATTTCCCCATGATGGGGATGGGAGCGGTGTTCCATCACATCTCAACGATGAGTATTACCCGCAACCCCTCACTGCAGAACAAAGGGAATAACTTCTTCATAGGAATGAGCAGGTCCTTCAAATTCCCATCGCTAGCACGACCGCCGAGGCCCAGGCTTTGGAAGCCGTGCACACAACCACTATAGATGAATGCACGCATCTTGAAGAGCTCCAGAAATCACTCGACGACCGTGCTCGCAGGCAACCTCCAAACTCCAATCGGTGACAGCGACAACTATTCCCAGGTGAATCTCAAAACGAGCACCAGGTATTCCGCACTCTGATTCAGAACGTGGCAGCAGCCGTGAGGATTGCAGATTCTATCCAACCATCACAGTCTGAAGCTGGAAGAGGTCTTCAGCAGATCAAGCGCTCCTTAGGGCGGTTGGGGAACAAAATTCGGCCGTTCCCCAGTCGCGCAACATAATTCACAGTAGATCCGTTGGGCTGATACAATTCAGTCGGCCCACAACCCAGATCGTCTTCGAGGCGTGATGATCGCTGTTACCACCAGTATCAGTACCTGGACCAAGGCCGCGGTCAGTTTGCTCCTTGACATTACCATGATGACCGCCGTCGAGTGACGACGCCCCCTCTGGGGAGTGGATCGCACGCGCCCTGGCGGTACGATGACAGGCGCCCATACGACAACAAGCAGAGAGAACCAGTCGATCCCCGAGATCCAGGGTTCAATGCAAGGTCTGTCCTTGTGCAGAATTTAGTTGACAGAGGCAGAGCTTACCAAGAGAACTTGGACAGAGATTGTTCGAGTGGAAGCGACACTTTCGTCTCTGGGCCCGAATGTTTCAGCATGACCATCTGGACTGCGGAGATACTGCCCAACTTCAGGTTAGCCACTGGAGTAAGCAAGTTCACTGGCGAGTCGAAGCCAAAGACGTGGTTGGAGGATTATCGAGTGGCTGTGCAGATTGGTGGGGGCAACAATTATGTCGCCATGAAGCATTTTCCCTTGATGCTAGAAGGTTAGGCTCGGGCATGGTTGAACCAGCTGGCTCTTGCTAGCATATACTGCTGGGAAGACATGACTCAACTATTTATTAAAACATTCAAAGGAACTTGTA
Source organism: Triticum aestivum (assembly GCF_018294505.1). Taxonomy (NCBI): domain Eukaryota; kingdom Viridiplantae; phylum Streptophyta; class Magnoliopsida; order Poales; family Poaceae; genus Triticum; species Triticum aestivum. The sequence continues at coordinate 653,748,652 of NC_057804.1, forward strand.
AGCGTCCCGCTGATAACCCACAAGTGTAGGGGATCGCAACAGCTTTCGAGGGTAGAGTATTTAACCCAAATTTATTGATTCAACACAAGGGGAGCCAAAGAATATTCTTTAGTATTAGCAGTTGAGTTGTCAATTCAACCACACCTGGATAACTTAGTATCTGCAACAAAGTATTTAGTAGCAAAGTAGTATGATAGTAATGGTAATAGTGGTAAAGGTAAAGATAGCAATGATAGCAAAAGTAATATTTTTGGGTTTTGTAGTGATTGTAACAATAGCAACGGAAAAGTTAATAAGCGAAGAACAGTATATGAAAAGCTCATAGGCAATGGATCAGTGATGGATAATTATGTCAGATGCGATTCCTCGTGTAATAGCTATAACATAGGGTGACACAGAACTAGCTCCAATTCATCAATGTAATGTAGGCATGTATTCCGAATATAGTCATACGTGCTTATGGAAAAGAACTTGCATGACATCTTTTGTCCTACCCTCCCGTGGCAGCGGGGTCCTAGTGGAAACTAAGGGATATTAAGGCCTCCTTTTAATAGAGAACCAGACCAAAGCATTAACACATAGTGAATACATGAACTCCTCAAACTACGGTCATCACCGAGAAGTATCCCGATTATTGTCACTTCGGGGTTGTCGGATCATAACACATAATAGGTGACTATAGACTTGCAAGATAGGATCAAGAACACACATATATTCATGAAAACATAATAGGTTCAGGTCTGAAATCATGGCACTCGGGCCCTACTGACAAGCATTAAGCATAGCAAAGTCATAGCAACATCAATCTCAGAACATAGGGGATACTAGGGATCAAACCCTAAAAAAACTAACTTGATTACATGGTAAATCTCATCCAACCCATCACCGTCCAGCAAGCCTACGATGGAATTACTCACGCACGACGGTGAGCATCATGAAATTGGTGATGGAGGATGGTTGATGATGACAATGGCGACGAATCCCCCTCTCCGGAGCCCCGAACGGACTCCAGATCAGCCTTCCCGAGAGGTTTTAGGGCTTGGCAGCGGCTCTGTATCGTAAAACGCGATGAAACTTCCTCTCTGATTTTTTTCTCCGTGAGACGGAATATATGGAGTTGAGGTTGAGGTCGGCGGAGCTGCAGGGGGCCCACGAGACAAGGGGGCGCACCCAGAGGGGGTGGGCACGCCCTCCACCCTCGTGGACAGGGTGTGGGCCCGCTGGTCTTCATCTTTTGCCAGCATTTTTTATATTTTCTGAAACTTGTTTCCGAGGATTTTCAGGTCATTCCGAGAACTTTTGTTTTCTACACATGAAACAACATCATGGTAATTCTGCTGAAAACAGCGTCAGTCTGGGTTAGTTTCATTCAAATCATGCAAGTTAGAGTCCAAAAGAAGGGCAAAAGTGTTTGGGAAAGTAGATACATTGGAGACGTATCAACTCCCCCAAGCTTAAACCTTTGCTTGTCCTCAAGAAATTCAGTTGATAAACTGAAAGTGATAAAGAAAAACTTTTAGAAACTCTGTTTGCTCTTGTTGTTGTAAACATGTAAAGCCAGCATTCAAGTTTCAACAAGCATTATGAACTAACCATACTCACAATAACACCGTGGTCTCATAATTACTCATATCAATAGCATAATCAGCTAGCGAGCCATAATAATAAAACTCGGATGACAACACTTTCTCAAAACAATCATAACATGATATAACAAAATGGTATCTCGCTAGCCCTTTCTGAGACCGCAAAACATAAATGCAGAGCACCTTTAAAGATCAAGGACTGACTAGACATTGTAATTCGTGGTAAAAGAGATCCAGTCAAGTCATACCCAATATAAACCAATAGTAATGAATGCAAATGACAGTGTGCTCTCCAGCGGGTGCTTTTTAATAAGAAGGTGATGACTCAACATAAAAGTAAATAGATAGGCCCTTCGCAGAGGGAAGCAGGGATTTGTAGAGGTGCCAGAGCTCAATTTTAAAATAGAGATTGAATAACATTTTGGGCGGCATACTTTCACTATCAACGCAATAACTATGAGATGGCTGTATCTTCCATACTAGATGCATTATAGGCAGTTCCCATGCAGAATGGTAAAAGTTTATACTCCCCCACCACGAACAAGCATCAATCCATGGCTTGCTGGAAACAACGAGTGCCTCCAACTAACAACAGCCCTGGGGGAGTTTTGTTTAATTATATTGATTTGCTTTGATCTTTTTGGATCATGGGACTGGGCATCCCGGTTACCGGGCCTTTCTCGTGAATGAGGAGCGGAGTCCACTCCTCTTGAGAATAATCCACCTAGCATGGAAGATATAGGCAGACCTAGCTGAAACATGAGCTGCTCGAGCATACAAAACAGAATTTCATTTGAAGGTTTGGAGTTTGGCACATACAAATTTACTTGGAATGGCAGGTAGATACCGCATATAGGAAGGTATGGTGGACTCATTGGAATAACTTTGGGGTTTAAGGAGTTTGGATGCACAAGCAGTATTTCCGCTTAGTACAGCTGAAGGCTAGCAAAAGACTGGGAAGCGACCAACTGAGAGAGTGACAATAGTCATAAACATGCATTAAAACTAATTCACACCGAGTACAAGCATGAGTAGGATATAATCCACCATGAACATAAATATCGCGAAGGCTATGTTGATTTGTTTCAACTACATGCATGAACATGTGCCAAGTCTAGTCACTCAATTCATTCAAAGGAGGATACCATCCCATCATACCACATCATAATCATTCTAAAGCATGTTGGCATGCAAGGTAAACCATTATAATTCATAGCTAATCAAGCATGGCACAAGCAACTATAATCTCTAAATGTCACTGCAAATATGTTTACTTCATAATAAGCTGAATGAGGAACGATGAACTCATCATATTTACAAAAACAAGAGAGGTCGAGTTCAGGCCAGCTTTTCTCATCTCAATTATTCCATCATATATCGTCATTATTGCTTTTCACTCGCATGACCGAACGATGTGTATAATAATAAGAGTGCACCTGCATTGGACTAAGCTGGAATCTGCAAGCATTCAACTCAAGAGAGAAGACAAAGTAATATGGGCTCTAAGTTAAATAAACAATCATGCATATGAGAGCCACTAAACATTTTCAATATGGTCTTCTACTCTCGACCCCCCAAAGGAAAGAAAAGAAAATAAAACTATTTACATGGGAAAGCTCCCAACAAGTAAAAGAAGAACGAGAAATCTTTTTGGGTTTTCATTTTAATTTCTACTACAAGCATGGAAATTAAACTAACTATTTTTTTGGTTTTTCTTAAGGTTTATCAAACACACAAGAAGAAAACTAGAAAAAGAAAATTAAACTAGCATGGATAATACAATGAAAGAGTATGAGCACCGACGACTAGAATAGTGTGTGAACATGAATGTAAAGTTGGTGAGAAATACGTACTCCCCCAAGCTTAGGATTTTGGCCTAAGTTGGTCTAATGCCACGGACCGCGGATACTCTCCCCGGTGTACTGAGAGGTGTAATCAGGATACCACTGGCCGGCCGTCTCCTCAGGATCCCATTGAAAAGATGATGCATGATAAGGGTCCGGTGAAGGTTCTGGCTCGGGCTCAGGCTCTGGAGTGGATGCTTGGCCTCGATGAGCATACACCGCTTCCGGCATGACAAGATAATTATCTGCAGTCAAATCAAACAACAGAGGTGCAGGCAGAATAATAGTTTCATTGTGCTTCTTATTAAATCTCAAGTTATACAAGAGCATCTTATCATCATTTTGAACAATAAACTCATGTGCTACCATGCTCCTATAATCTAAAATGTAAGGAGGCAAATTGTCTCCTCTTCCTCATAATGCCTAATAGGTATCTCAAAATGTCTAGCAAGACGTGCAACATAGATACCTCCAAAGATGGGGCCTTTTGTACGATTCAGGTTTAGACGTTTAGCAATAACGGCACCCATACTAAAACTATTATCACCAAACAAGGCATGGAATAGAATAATAATATCTGGGACACTAAAGTTTCCACTATTTCCACGACCAATCAAGCATCTACTAGCAAATATGGCAAAGTAGCATAAAACAGGAAAGTGTATGCTAGAGATTCTCGCATCGAAACCCTTCCTTGGATCCCCTACAGTGATAGTGTTAACAAAGCCATCCACATCCCTAGGATGTGGTTCCTCTAATTTTCCCTCAAAGGGCATCCTACATACCGTCAAAAATCACGTAAAGACATTTCCCTGAATTCATCATATAAATGAAATGATACCGAAGGTGGTGACTTCTTAGGATAATAATAAAAGTTTTGCACGAAAGTATTGGTAAGTAGGAGATACTGATCGATCCGGTCGTGGAGGAAATCGGTGAGGCCTGCGTTATCGATGAAAGAATAAAAATCTTCATGAATTCCAGCTTCTCTCAAGAAATTATCGCATGGCCATTCACACGGCCGTATTTCCGCTATGCGGGGAAGATTATACTTGGCCTTTTCCTTCTCTTTAGCTTGTTTTTCCTGGGAGCCTTGGCTAGAAGAGCCCCTCAAAAATCTCCTTAACATTTTCTTCAAAATTTCTGAAATTTTAGTAACTTCAAAATAAAACTAAATAAAACTAAACAAGACTGATAGCAACTACTCCTACAAGTGCCTAGAGCCTATATCATGCATTAGAATTACTTGGGACCTCATAAATTTAACATGCAAGCTCAAGAACAGGGTCACCAAGGCAGCAGGGATTTGCAATGAATAAAGCACTAGAACAAAAACTATTGGACCAATGGAGGAGTCACATACCAAGCAACAATCTCCCAAAGCAGTTTTGTGAATGGAGCTTTGAGCAAGGAGATCGAAAATCGCAGCAAAATGAGCTAGAACTCGTGCTTGAGCTGGATGGGGATTTTTTGGGAAGAAGATGGAGTGTGTGGGTGCTGGCATAAGTGGAGGGGGCCCACCAGGGGCCCACGAGACAGGGGGCGCGCCCAGAGGGGGTGGGCACGCCCTCCACTCTCGTGGCCTAGTGCTTGCCCCTCCTGTAGTGATTTCAGTGCCTAAAATCCTCAAATATTCCATAAAAAATCATACTAAATTTGCAGGGCATTTGGAGCACTTTTATTTTCGGGATATTTTTCATTGCACGGATAATTCAGAAAACAGACAGATAATACTATTTTTGCTTTATTTATTTTAAATAACAGAAAGTAAAAAGAGGGTACAGAAGGTTGTGCCTTCTAGTTTCATCCATCTCATGATCATCAAAATGAATCCACTAACAAAGTTGATCAAGTCTTATTAATAAACTCATTCCGAATAACACGGAACCGGAGAAATTTCAAAGTGACACTAGGTTACCTCAACAGGGATATGAACATCCCCAACAATAAGAATATCATACTTTTTCTTGACAGTAGGGAGAGGGAATTCAAAACCTCCAATACTGATTGATGGAATTTTCTCAATAGAATTTATGCTATGAACTTGAGGTTGTTTCCTCGGAAAATGTACCGTGTGCTCATTTCCATTAACATGAAAGGTGACATTGCCTTTGTTGCAATCAATAACAGCTCCCGCAGTATTTAAAAAGGGTCTACCAAGGATAATAGACAAACTATCGTCCTCAGGAATATCAAGAATGATGAAGTCTATTAAGATAGTAACATTCGCAACAACAACAGGCACGTCCTCACAAATGCCGACAGGTATAGCAGTTGATTTATCAGCCATTTGCAAGGATATCTCAGTGGGTGTCAACTTATTTAATTCAAGTCTACGGTACAAGGAAAGAGGCATAACACTAACACCGGCTCCTAAATCACATAAAGCAGTTTTAACATAATTTCTTTTAATAGAGCAAGGTATAGTGGGTACTCCGGGATCACCAAGTTTCTTAGGTATTCCACCCTTAAAGGTATAGTTGGCAAGCATGGTGGAAATCTGAGCTTCAGGTATTTTCCTTTTATTAATGATGATATCTTTCATATATTTAGAATAAGGGTTTGTTTTAAACATATCGGTTAAGCGCATGCGTAAGAAAATAGGTCTAATCATTTCAGCAAAATTCTCAAAGTCCTCATCATCCTTTGTCTTGGATGGTTTAGGGGGAAATGGCATGGGTTTCTGAACTCATGGTTCTCTTTCTCTACCATGCTTCCTAGCAACAAAATCTCTCTTATCATAACGTTGGTTTCTTGATTGTGGGTTATCAAGACCAACAACAGGTTCAATTTCTATATCGTTGTTATTACTAGGTTGAGCATCTACATGAACATCATTATTAGCATTATCATCAGGTTCATGTTCATCTTCGGATTGTGTTTCAGCATCAGAGATAGAAGTATTATTAGGATTCTCAGGTGTTTCTACATTAGGTTCACTAGAAGCATGCAAAGTCCTATTATTTTTCTTTTTCTTCTTCTTAGAAGAACTAGGAGCATCTAGATTATTATTATGAGAATCTTGTTCAATTCTCTTAGGGTGGCCTTCAAGATACAAAGGTTCCTGAGTCATTTTACCAGTTCTAGTAGCCACTCTAACAACAAAGTCATGTTTATTATTTAGTTCCTCTAACAATTCATTCTGAGCCTTAAGTACTTGTTCAGCTTGAGTGGTGACCATAGAAGCATGTTTACTAGTAAGTTTAAATTTACCCTTAACTCTAGCCATATAATCACTCAAGCGTCTAATCATATAAGCATTATTTTTCAATTCTCTACTAACATAATCATTAAAATTTGCTTGTTTATCCATAGTCATCAAATTCATCTAAGCAGGGGCTATGAAATTTAGTAGAAGGGATTTCAACTTTATCATATCTATAGAGAGAATTTACCTTCACTACCTGTGTTGGGTTATCAAGACAACGTGGTTCTTCAACAGGCGGTATATTAAGACCATATATTTCTTCAATAGGAGGTAAATTTTTAACGTCTTTAGCTTTAATAACTTTTTCTTTCATTGATTTCTTTGCCTCTTGCATATCTTCAGGACTGAGAAATAGAACACCTCTCTTCTTCGGAGTGGGGTTTAGGAATAAGCTCAGGAGTTGGTTCAATTGGTTCAGGAATTGCCTCAGGAATTGGCTCAGGAAGAGTCCAATTATTTTCATTAGTCAACATATTGTTCAATAATAATTCAGCTTCATCGACTGTTCTTTCCCTGAAAACACAGCCAACATAACTATCCAAGTGGTCCTTGGAAGCATCAGTTAGTCCATTATAGAAGATATCAAGTATTTCATTTTTCTTAAGAGGATGATCAGGCAAAGCATTAAGTAATCAGAGAAGCCTCCCCCAAGCTTGTGGGAGACTCTCTTCTTCGATTTGCACAAAGTTATATATTTCCCGCAAGGAAGCTTGTTTCTTATAAGCAGGAAAATATTTAGCAGAGAAGTAATAAATCATATCCTGGGGACTACACACACAACCAGGATCAAGAGAATTAAACCAAGTCTTAGCATCACCCTGTAATGAGAACGGAAATATCTTAAGGATATAATAATAGCGATACTTCTCATCATTAGTAAACAGGGTGGCTATATCATTTAACTTGGTGAGATGTGCCACAACAGTTTCAGATTCAGTGCCATAGAAAGGATCTGATTCAACTAGTAATAATCTCAGGATCAACAGAGAATTCATATTCCTTATCAGTAACAAAGACAGGTGAAGTGGCAAAAGCAGGGTCATGTTTCATTCTAGCATTTAAAGTCTTTTGTTTCAGCTTAGCTAATAATTTCTTAAGATCTGATCTATCATTGCAAGCAAGAAAATCTCTAGCAGTTTCTTCATCCATAACATAACCCACAGGAACAACAGACAATTCATAATTAGGAGGAGAACTTTCATCATCACTTTCATCAATAATTTCATTTTCAACAATTTCATTCTCCCTAGCCCTAGTAAGTTGTTCATCAAGAAATTCACCTAATGGCACAGTAGTACCAAGCAAAGAAGTAGTTTCATCATAAGTATCATGCATAGTAGAAGTAGCATCATCAATAACATGTGACATATCAGAATTCATAGCAGTAGCAGGTTTAGGTGTCGCAAGCTTATTCATAACAGAAGGAGAATCTAGTGCAGAGCTAGATGGCAGTTCCTTACCTCCCCTCGTAGTTGAGGGATAAATTTTAGTTCTTTGATCTTTCAAGTTCTTCATAGTCTTGATAACCCACAAGTGTAGGGGATCGCAACAACTTTTGAGGGTAGAGTATTTAACCCAAATTTATTGATTCGACACAAGGGAGCCAAAGAATATTCTCGAGTATTAGCAGTTGATTCGTCAATTCAACCACACCTAGATAACTTAGTATCTGCAGCAAAGTATTTAGTAGCAAAGTAGTATGATAGTAATGGTAACAGTGGTAAAGGTAAAGATAGCAATGATAGCAAAAGTAATATTTTTGGGTTTTGTAGTGATTGTAACAATAGCAACGGAAAAGTAAATAAGCGAAGCACAGTATATGAAAAGCTCGTAGGCAATGGATCAGTGATGGATAATTATGTCGGATGCGATTCCTCGTGTAATAGCTATAACATAGGGTGACACAGAACTAGCTCCAATTCATCAATGTAATGTAGGCATGTATTCTGAATATAGTCATACGTGCTTATGGAAAAGAACTTGCATGACATCTTTTGTCCTACCCTCCCGTGGCAGCGGGGTCCTAGTGGGAACTAAGGGATATTAAGCCCTCCTTTTAATAGAGAACCAGACCAAAGAATTAACACATAGTGAATACATGAACTCCTCAAACTACGGTCATCACCGAGAAGTATCCCGATTATTGTCATTTCGGGGTTGTCGGATCATAACACATAATAGGTGACTATAGACTTGCAAGATAGGATCAAGAACACACATATATTCATGAAAACATAATAGGTTCAGATCTGAAATCATGGCACTCGGGCCCTAGTGACAAGCATTAAGCATAGCAAAGTCATAGCAACATCAATCTCAGAACATAGTGGATACTAGGAATCAAACCCTAACAAAACTAACTTGATTCCATGGTAAATCGCATCCAACCCATCACCGTCCAGCAAGCCTACGATGGAATTACTCACGCACGGCGGTGAGCATCATGAAATTGGTGATGGAGGATGGTTGATGATGACAATGGCAATGAATCCCCCCTCTCCTGAGCCCCGAACAGACTCCAGATCAGCCCTCCCGAGAGGTTTTAGGGCTTGGCGGCGGCTCCGTATCGTAAAACGCGATGAAACTTCCTCTCTGATATTTTTCTCCGCGAGACGGAATATATGGAGTTGGAGTTGAGGTCGGCGGAGCTGCAGGGGGCCCACGAGACAGGGGGGCGCGCCCAGAGTGGGTGGGCGCGCCCCCACCCTCATGGACAGGGTGTGGGGCCCCTAGTCTTCATCTTTTGCCAGCATTTTTATATTTTCTGAACCTTGTCTCTGAGGATTTTCAGGTCATTCCAAGAACTTCTGTTTTCTACACATGAAACAACATCATGGTAATTCTGCTGAAAACAGCGTCAGTCCGGGTTAGTTTCATTGAAATCATGCAAGTTAGAGTCCAAAACAAGGGCAAAAGTGTTTGGAAAAGTAGATACGTTTGAGACGTATTACCTGCTGGGCTAACCGAATTGCAGCACTGTGTTCAAAAGCCGAATGAAAGCCTGAGAATGTCACCGAGCATGAGGCTGCTTGCGCTTTCAAGGTTGGTGTCTGGTACAGAGAGCTCGTAGAGTAAATTCAGTCGGTCTGGGACTTTGACTATGAGCAGAATGATGGAGATAGCCACTCGACACGTGAACGGCGAGGAAGAAGATCATCTCCGCAACAGCAAGGGAAAGGCTGTTAATCCCGATGTTGGAGGTGGTAATCCCAGTTGGAAATAGAAGCACAAGGCCGAGGGCACAGGTCAGGCGGGGCAAGAACAAAGGAAAGCCCAAGGGACAGTGGATACCTAAGAAAATGAAAGATCAGTCAGGGAAGGACGTCCTCGACTTGCCGTGTGCCATTCACATGAAGAAAGACAAAGATGGTAACCTAATGTTGCCCAAGCATACCACTCGACATTGCAGGGTCTTGATTTAGCAGTTCCGTGAAGGCCAACCAAGTGAAAAGGGCTCCGACAAAGATGACAAAGAAGAAAAAGCCGAGGATTACCCAAAAGTCAATGCCACTCTGGTGATCTTCACTGACGTGGAGAGTAAAAGTCGACTGAAAGTTCTTAACCGAGAAGTTAATATTGCTGTTCCAGCAACCACAACGTATCTCAAGTGGTCAAAAACTCCCATCACTTTCGATCAGTTGAATCACCCAACTTACGTCGCTACCCCCGGGCGTCAGGCGCTGGTGGTTGATCCAGTCGTGGGAAGCACTCAGTTACAGAAGGTTCTCATGGATGGTGGGAGTGGCTTGCACATACTCTACGCCGAGACCCTTAAAGGGATGGGAATTCCGATGCCCCGACTCAGTGAGAGAAACATGCAGTTTCACAGAGTCATTCTGGGGAAGAAGGCAAGGTCACTTGGTCAGATTGCTTTGGATGTAGTTTTTTCAAAGAATTTGTGGAAGGAAAAGTTGACATTTGAAGTGGTGGACTTTCACAGTGCCTACCATGCTATCCTTGACCGACCGTCTTATGCACGTTTCATGGCCCATTCATGTCACGTTTACCTCAAGCTAAAGATGCCCGGACCTAAGGGCATGCTCACGATCACGTGGAATAGGTAGAGGGCTGAGGAATGTCTCCAGCAAGGATCCAAAATTGCTGACGAGCTGATGGCGATGGTAGAATTGGAAGAGTACACGAGAAATGCTGATCCGACTGATTTGCTTCGTTCCAAGAAGCCAGCCTGTGAGTCTGCTTTCCACTCGGCGGGTGAGACAAAACAAGCCGACAGATCCTACGGCCGCTCTGACCAACATCTCAACAACACTCGATAGCAAATAGGAAGCCGCGCTCATCCAATTCCTGCATAGGAACTGGGACATCTTCGCATGGAAATCATCTAACATGCCAGGTGTACCCAGGGGACTGGCTGAGCATCGCTTGAGAGTTGACTCAAAGGCCAAACCTATTAAGGAGCATCTCCGCCACTCTGCTACGGAGAAGAGGAAGGCGATTGGTGAGGAAGTAGCTCGACTCCTGGCAACTGAGTTCATACGCGAATTATACCACTCTGAGTGGCTCGCCAATGTCATCATGGTCCCCAAGAAGGACAAGTCACTCCGTATGTGTATCGATTTCAAACATATCAATCGAGCCTGCTCGAAAGATCATTTTTTGCTCCCCCGCATCGACCAAATTGTGGATTCCACTGCGGGATGCGAGCGTTTGTCTTTCCTTAATGCATACTCCAGGTACCATCAAACCAATTGTATGGGCCAGACGGAATAAAAACTGCCTTCATCACCCCTTTTGGGTGATTTTGCTATGTCAACATGCCATTCGGTCTCAAAAATGCTGGTGGTACCTTTATGCGCATGATCTAGAAGTGCCGGCTCACTCAGATCAGTCGGAATGTTGAGGCCTACATGGATGATATCCTTGTCAAGTCACGCAAAGGTTCCGACCTGCTGACTGACCTCGTTGAAACTTTTGCCAACCTAAGGAGGTATGACATCAAGTTGAATCCGTCCAAGTGCACCTTCGGCATGCCTGGAGGCAAGTTACTCGCTTTTCTCGTTTCCGAATGAGGAATAGATGCCAATTCCGAGAAAATCAATGCAATTGTCCGAATGAAACGCCCTGTGCGCGTGCACGATGTCCAGAAGCTCATAGGCTGTCTCGCAGCACTAAGTCAGTTCCTTTCTCATCTCAGAGAAAATGCATTACCTTTATACTGACTGATTAAGAAGTCCGATACGTTCGAGTGGACTCCCGAAGCAGAAGCAGCGTTTGTTGAGCTCAAAGCCCTACTCTCCACCCAGCCGGTGCTTGCTGCCCCGAACAGGAATAACCTCTACTTTTATACATTGCGGCCACTCGGCAACACTACAAAAAAAGACACATCTGTGACATTTTGGGCCAAACGAATTTTTTTGTCATACTTATGACACTTCTATGACGATAATTGTGACAAAACCCGGTATCATCATAGATGTGGTGGGCTCCTACTTCTATGAGAAAAAATCATGACAGAAAATGGGCTTTTCATCCTGGGCGGGCTGGAGACGCAGTTGCATGACATTCTTTGGGCCATCCATGACGGAAAAAACCGTGGTTGAAGCGAGGGCGAGGAAAATTTTGTGGAGTTCCAGGTTATAGTGGGTGGTCGGGGTCCGAGCGATGCACGTTTATCTCGTACACGTACGCGCATGGGTGCGAGGCGTTGGGCTCTAACTGAACCCGAGCGAGGTGTTCTCCTACTGAACCCGAGAGATTGCACTGCAGGCTACGCGTTACTGAACCCGATCGAGCAATTCCTTCGTTCCCTACTGCTGCTAACTGAAGCCAATCGAACCTGCTGCCTCGCTTCCCTTGATGAACAGTGAGCATTGTTGGGGGTTGGATGAACAGTTACCAGTGGGGGGTTGGATGAATAGGACCCCGTGGTATTGCCGTTGTATGAGCAGGACCCCGAGCGATCGAGCCGGTTGGGCGTGGATGAACAGGACCCCGTGGAGGGCTGGATGAACAGGACCCTATGGAGGGCTGGATGAATAGGACCCCGTGGAGGGCTGGTTGAACAGTAGCCGGTGGAGGGCTGGATGAACAGTAGCCCGTGGAGGGGTGGTTGAACACGACCCCGTGGAGAGGGGTGGTTGAGCAGTAGCCGGTGGAGGAGCGCGCGGTGTAGGCTGGATGAACAGGAGCTTGTGGATGAACAGTCGCATGTGGAGGCTGGAGGAGGTCGACGGTGGATGAATAGTAGCTTGTGGAGGCTGGAGGAGGTCGATGGTGGAGATGAACAGTATCCCGTGGAGTCCCGTTTTGCGGTATGCCACACTCCTCCTGATGAACATGACCCCTGTTTCGACCGTAGCGCTCCAACACAAGTACGTTTCCTTCGTTTTGCGGCACGCCACACCCCTCCGGATCAACAGGACCCCGTTTCGACCCTAGAAGGTCCAACGAAATTCGTTTCCTCTGTTTTGCGGTACGCCAGACCCCTCCCGATGAGCAGGATCCCGTTTCAACCGTGGCCTGTCGAACACAAGGCCATTTCCTTCGTTCTGCAGTATGCCAGGCCTCGTTTCCACCGGCTATTCTGTAAAAGTCGGCTGGCTCCCACGTGTTATGTTGCCTCCCGATGAACACGGCACATTCCGTTGCCTCCCCATGAACACGACGACGACGCATTTTCTCCGTTCTGACCCAGCCATGTACATGAGCCCTGGCCGCACGTATGCGCGAGTAGGCGTTCGAGACCCCGCCCGTATGTACCTGTGTGGCCGTATTTACTTTCTTGCACCCTGGCAGCTGTACATATGTGTACATGCTACGTGCGCACATCTACTACGACACGTGCGTGTCTACATCGACCAGTATGTACGTACACATCCGCGACTAGAATAACAACGCTACTACTACATCTTGAGCTTGCGTTGGTTTTCCTTGAAGAGGAATGGGTGATGCAACAATAGTAGCGTAAGTATTTCCCTCAGTTTTTGAGAACCAAGGTATCAATCCAGTAGGAGGCTCCTCACAAGTCCCACGAACCTACACAAACAAACAAAGAACTCGCAACCAACGCAATAAAGGGGTTGTCAATCCCTTCACGGCCACTTGTGAAAGTGAGATCTAATAGAGATAATATTATAAGATAAATATATTTTTGGTATTTTATAATATAGATGCAAAAAAGTAAAGATGCAAATAAAAGTAGATTGGAAGAAAATATGATAAGAGATAGACCCGGGGGCCATAGGTTTCACTAGAGGCTTCTCTCAAGATAGCATAGTATTACGATGGGTGAACAAATTACTGTCGAGCAATTGATAGAAAAGCGAATAATTATGAGATTATCTAGGCATGATCATGTATATAGGCATCACGTCTGTGAAAAGTAGACCGACTCCTGCCTGCATCTACTACTATTACTCCACACATCGACCGCTATCCAGCATGCATCTAGAGTATTAAGTTCATAAGAAAAGAGTAACACATTAAGCAAGATGACATGATGTAGAGGGATAAACTCACGCAATATGATATAAACCCCATCTTTTTATCCTCGATGGCAACAATACAATACGTGTCTTGCAACCCTTTCTGTCACTGGGTAAGAACACCACAAGATTGAACCCCAAGCTAAGCACTTCTCCCATGGCAAGAAAGATCAATCTAGTAGGACAAACCAAACCGATAGTTCGAAGAGACTTGCGAAGATAACTCAATCATATAAAAGAATTCAGAGAAAATTCAATTATTATCCATAGATAAACTTGATCATAAACCCACAATTCATCAGATCTCGACAAACACACTGCAAAAAGAGATTACATCGAAAAGATCTCCACAAGAGAGGGGGAGAACATTGTATTGAGATCCAAAAGAGAGAAGAAGCCATCTAGCTAATAACTATGGACCCGAAGGTCTGTGGTAAACTACTCACAACTCATCGGAAGGGCTATGGTGTTGATGTAGAAGCCCTCCGTGGTGGATCCGCCCCCTCCGGCAGAACGCTGACGACAGCTCCAAGATGGGATCTCGCGGATACAGAAGGTTACGGTGGCGGAAATATTTCTTTGGTTGCTCCCAGGATGTTTTCGGGGTATGTAGGCTTATATAGGAGGAAGAGGTATGTCTGTGGCCGCTCGAGGGGCCCATGAGATAGGGGGCCGCGCCCTAAGGGGGGGGGGCGCCCTAGCCTGTCATGGCCGCCTCGAATGCTTCTTGACTTGCACTCCAAGTCCTCTGGATCACGTTCGTTCAAAAATCATGCTTCCGAAGGTTTCATTCCGTTTGGACTCCGTTTGATATTCCTTTTCTTCGAAATACTGAAATAGGCAAAAAAAAACAGCAATACGGGCTGGGCCTCTGGTTAGTAGGTTAATCCTAAAAATGATAATAATGTGTAAAATAAAGCCCATAAACATCCAAAACATGTAATATAATAGCATGGAACAATAAAAAATTATAGATACATTGGAGACGTATCAAGCATCCCCAAGCTTAATTCCTGTTCGTCCTCGAGTAGGTAAATGATTAAACAGAATTTTTGATGTGGAATGCTACCAAGCATAATTCTCAATGTAATTTTCTTTATTGTGGCATGAATGTTCAGATCCAAATGATTCAAGATAAAAGGTTATAAAACATAAAAATAATAATGCTTCAAAGCATACTAACAAATAATCATGTCCTATCAAAATAACATAGCCAAAGAAAGCTTATCCCTACAAAATCATATAGTTAGGCCATGCTTCATTTTCATTACACAAAATACTCCCATCATGCACAACCCCGATGACGAGCCGAGCGATTGGTTCATACTTTTTAATGCACTTCAGCTTTTTCAACTCTTACGCAATACATGAGCGCAAGCCATAGACATAGCACTATGGTGGTCTATTGTGGTGGTTGTGAGGACAAAAAGTGGGAGAAGATAGTCTCACATCAACTAGGCGTATCAACGGGCTATGGAGATGCCCATCAATAGATTTCAATGTGAGTGAGTAGGGATTTCCATGCAACGGATGCACTAGAGCTATAAATATATGAAAGCTCAACAAAAGAAACTAAGTGGGTATGCATCCAACTTGCTTGCTCAGGAAGACCTAGGGCATTTTGAGGAAGCTCATCATTGGAATATACAAGCCAAGTTCTATAATGAAAAATTCCCACTAGCATATTTCGGAAGATCATGGTGCTATTTTGAATCACAAGTGCGGAAAAAGAGATAGTAGCAATTGTCCCTTCTCTCTTTTTCTCTCTTTTTTTTCTTTTTTTTTCTTTCTTTTTTTTCTTTCTTTTTTTTCTTTTCTTTTTTCTTTCTCTTTTTTTTCTTTTTGGTGGGCTTCTTTGGCCTCTTTTATTTTTATATAGTTCGAAGTCCCATCCCGACTTGTGGGGGATAGTCTTCATCATCCTTTCCTCACTGGGACAATGCTCTAATAATGAAGATCATCACACTTTTATGGATTTACAACTCAAGAATTACAACTCAAAGCTAGAACAAAATATGACTCTATATGAATGCCTCCGATGGTGTACTGGGATATGCAATGAATCAAGAGTGACATGTATGAAAATTATGAAGGTGGCCTTGCCACAAATACAATGTCAACTACATGATCATGCAAAGTGCAATATGACAATGATGAAACATGTCATAATAAATGGAACGGTGGAAAGTTGCATGGCAATATATCTCGGAATGGCTATGGAAATGCCATATAGGTAGGTATGGTGGCTGTTTGGAGGAAGGTAAATAATGGGTGCATGATACCGGCGAAAATTGCGCGGCATAATAGAAGCTAGCAAAGTGGAAGGATGAGTGTGTGTATATCCATGGACTCACATTAGTCATAAAGAACTCATACACTTATTGCAAAAGTCTACTTAGCCCTCGAAGCAAAGTACTACTACGCATGCCCAAGAGGGATAGATTGGTAGGAAAAGACCATCGCTCGTCCCTGACTGCCACTCATAAGGAAGACACTCAAAAGAGCACCTCATGCAACAAATTTGTCACACAACTTTTACCATACGTGCATGCTATGGGACTTGCCAACTTCAACAAAAGTATTTCTCAATTTCATAATTATCCACTAGAATGACCTTAACATTACTACCTTTATATCTCAAAACAATTATCAAGCATCAAATTGATCCTAGCATCCAATTCACTTTCTATGATAGCTTTTATTATACCCAACTTGGATGCTCATCATTCTAGGACCAAATTCATAACCAAAGCAAATACCATGCTGTTCTAAAAGACTCTCAAAATAATATAAGTGAAGCATGAGAGACTAGCAATTTCTTCAAAATTTATCCACCGCCATGCTCTTAAAGATATAAGTGAAGCACTAGAGCAAAAACTATCAAGCTCAAAAGATATAAGCGAAGCACATAGAGTATTCTAGCAAATTCTAATCAAATAGGATTCTCCCAAAAGGTGTGTACAGAAAGGATGATTGTGGTAAACTAAAAATCAAAGACTCATATAATACACGTCGCTCCTAGCCAAACACATATCATGTGGTGAATAAAAATATAGCTCCAAGTAAAGTTACCAATGAACGAAGACGAAAGAGGGGATGCCTTCCCGGGGCATCCCCAAGCTTAGGCTTTTGGCTACCCTTGAATATATTGGGGTGCCATGGGAATCCCCAAGCTTAGGATCTTTGCCACCCTTTATTCCATAGTCCATAAAAGCTTTACCCAAAACTTGAAAACTTCACAACACAAAACTCAACAGGAAATCTTATAAGCTCCGTTAGTGAAAGAAAACAAAACCACCACATAAGGTACTGTAATGAACTCATTCTTTATTTATTTTGGTGTTACACCTACTGTATTCCAAGTTCTCTATGGTTCATACCCTTACATACTAGCCATAGATGCATCGAAATAAGCAAACAACACACGAAAGGCAGAATCTGTCAAAAACAGAACAGTCTGTAGCAATCTGTAACTAACGCAAACTTCTGGAACCTTAAAACTCCTACCAAAATAGTAAGTCCTAAAAAATTTGTTTATTGATCAGGAGCAAAAAGAATCAATGCAAAAGCACGTTCCTGTGATTTATTGATTTTTTTCTCGTGAGCGCAAAGTTTCTGTTTTTCAGCAGAATCAAATCAACTATCATCATAGGTTATCCTATAGGTTCTACTTGGCACAAACAATAATTAAAAGATAAAAACACATCTAAACAGAAAGTAGAAACAAAATTTATTACTAAACAGGAGCAAAAACAAAAAACATAAAGAAAATTGGGTTGCCTCCCAACTAGCGCTATCGTTTAACGCCCCTAGCTAGGCATAAAAGCGAAGATAGATCTAAGTAGTGCCATCTTTGGCACTTGATTCATAAGTAGCTCGCATAATAGATTCATAAGGTAATTTGACTTTATTTCTTGGAAAGTGCTCCATGCCTTTCTTTAATGGAAATTGGAATCCAATATTCCCTTCCCTCATATCAATAATCGCACCAATCGTTCTAAGGAAAGGTCTACCAAGAATAATAGGGCAAGAAAGATTGCAATCTATATCAAGAACAATAAAATCAACGGGCACCAAATTTATATTTGCAACAATAAGGACATCATTGATCCTTCCTATTGGCTTTTTATTGGTGGAATCCGCAAGATGCAAATTTAAAGAGCAATCATCAAGATCGTGGAAACCTAGAATATCACATAAAGTTTTTGGAATCATGGAAACACTACCACCCAAATCACACAAAGCAAAACACTCATAATCTTTAATTTTAATATTTATAGTAGGTTCCCACTCATCATTAAGTTTTCTAGGTATAGAAACTTCCAAATTAAGTTTTTCATCAAAAGATTACATCAAGGCATCAACGATATGTTTGGTAAAAGCTTTATTTTGTCTATAAGCATGTGGAGAATTAACAACGGATTGCAACAAGGAAATACAACCTTCTAAAGAACAATTATCATAATCAAATTCCTTGAAATTCGAGATAGTGGGTTCAATGCTATTTAAAGTCATGACCTCTCCAATCCCACTTTTACCAAATTTAGCATCAAGATCTAAAAACTCCGAATTTTTGGGACGCCTTTTAGGTAAAGTTGACTCATCTTGAGTCCCATAATTTTCAAGATTCATATTGCAAAACAAAGATCTAATAGGGGACACATCAATAACTTTAAGATCTTCATCATTATTTTCATATAACTTTTCTGGTTTGGCAGCCATCTTATTAACTAAGGTGTCTTGCTTATCAGGAATTTTGGCTATAGCATTTTCAACCCGGGTAATTTGAGCATTCACACCATAAAATTCTTTGTCCATATCATCAAGCTCCTTATTCATAAAACTCAAAAACCCTTTTTGTTCTTTAAGCTCTTTTCTGAAGAAATTATTATGCTCAAATTGCTAATTCATAAAGTTTCTAATATTCGATTCAATCTCATCCATCCTTCTAAGAAGGAGGTCGGTAGGCAAAGCCATAAGGACAAATAGGCACACAAGCAAACAGAAAAAAGGCAAGCGAAAGAGAGGAGGAGATTGGGAAAGAGAGGGCGAATAAAACGGCAAGGGTGAAGTGGAGGATAGGAAAATGAGAGGCAAATGGCAAATAATATAAATGCGAGGGAGATGAGTTTGTGATGGGTACTTGGTATGTCTTCACTTGAGCGAAGACCTCCCCGGCAACGGCGCCAAAAATCCTTCTTGCTACGTCTTGAGCTTGCGTTGGTTTTTCTTGAAGAGGAAAGGGTGATGCAGCAATAGTAGCGTACGTATTTCCCTCAGTTTTTGAGAACCAAGGTATCAATCCAGTAGGAGACTCCTCACAAGTCCCATGAACCTACACAAACAAACGAAGAACTCGCAACCAGCGCAATAAAGGGGTTGTCAATCCCTTCACGACCACTTGCGAAAGTGAGATCTGATAGAGATAATATTATAAGATAAATATATTTTTGGTATTTTATAATATAGATGCAAAAAATTAAAGATGCAAATAAAAGTAGATTGGAAGAAAATATGATAAGAGATAGACCCGGGGCCATAGGTTTCACTAGAGGCTTCTCTCAAGATAGCATAGTATTACGGTGGATGAACAAATTACTGTCAAGCAATTGATAGAAAAGCGAATAATTATGAGATTATCTAGGCATGATCATGTATATAGGCATCACATCCGCAACAAGTAGACCGACTCCTGCCTGCATCTACTACTATTACTCCACACATCGACCGCTATCCAGCATGCATCTACAATATTAAGTTCATAAGAACAGAGTAACGCATTAAGCAAGATGACATGATGTAGAGGGATAAAGTCAAGCAATATGATATAAACCCCATCTTTTTATCCTCGATGGCAACAATACAATACGTGTCTTGCAACCCTTTCTATCACTGGGTAAGAACACGACAAGATTGAACCCCAAGCTAAGCACTTCTCCAATGGAAAGAAAGATCAATCTAGTAGGCCAAACCAAACCGATAATTCAAAGAGACTTGCAAAGATAACTCAATCATATAAAAGAATTCAGAGAAGATTCAATTATTATCCATAGATAAACTTGATCATAAACCCACAATTCATCGAATGTCGACAAACACACCGCAAAAAGAGATTACATCGAATAGATCTCCACAAGAGAGGGGGGAACATTGTATTGAGATCCAAAAAGAGAGAAGAAGGCATCTAGCTAATAACTATGGACCCGACGGTCTGTGGTAAACTACTCACAACTCATCGGAAGGGCTATGGTGTTGATGTAGAAGCCCTCCATGGTGGATCCCCCCTCCGGCAGAACGCCGGCGACGGTTCCAAGATGGGATCTCGCGGATACAGAAGGTTACGGTGGCGGAAATATTTCTTTGGTTGCTCCCTGGATGTTTTCGGGGTATGTAGGCTTATATAGGAGGAAGAAGTACGTCGATGGCCGCCCGAGGGGCCAACGAGACAGGGGTGCGCCCTATAGGGGGGCGCCCTACCCTCTCGTGGCCGCCTCGGCTGCTTCTTGACTTGCACTCCAAGTCCTCTGGATCATGTTCGTTCCAAAAATCACGCTTCCGAAGATTTCATTCCGTTTGGACTCCGTTTGATATTCCTTTTCTTCGAAATACTGAAATAGGCAAAAAAAAACAGCAATACGGGCTGGGCCTCCGGTTAGTAGGTTAGTCCCAAAAATGATAATAATGTGTAAAATAAAGCCCATAAACATTCAAAACAGGTAATATAATATCATGGAACAATCAAAAATTATAGATACGTTGGAGACGTATCAGCTACGTACGCTTGGACCAGGTGGGTCAAGACTGTCAAGCACTTCCTTGCGTGCGAAGATGTAGTTGGTGGGTCCCAACAGTCAGGGGGCGAATCGTTTTTTTTGCCCATAATATGGACGCACTTCCTTGCATGCAAAGATGTAGCTGGTGGGTCCCAGCAGTTAGGGGGGAAACATTTTTTGTGAAATACGATGTCCCGTCTGGTGGGTCCCTGCTGTCAGGTGGAGGAATCATTATTTTCCGTGTAATAAGGAGGCACTTCCTTGCTGCGGTCGTCGACCCAGCTGTCAGCCTCTCCACGTACAGTGCTCTTTCGGTGGAACTCGTTCCTTGACCACGTTTACCACGCCGCGCCGAGAGCATCAGGGCGGTGGACGATGGCAAGGCCTAGGAAGGATACGACATGGAGCCGGGGAAGAGGCGGCAGTGGATGCCCACGCGGAGAGGAGTACGAGGGTTCACTGGTTTGGCTTTATTGTGAGGCTGCCGTCACCGCAGAATAACAGGGGGTGTGGGTGAGTGGAGGGATGGCATGGCTAGCGGTGGGAGTAGTAGGGGGCGGTGAGGCCTCCGTGGTAGCACAACTGGCCACGAGAGGCAGGAGCAGGCGGCACGACCGGCGCTGCTTTGGGCGGCTGGAGCAAGAAGACCAAAGGTTGAAGAAGCACTACAGCCGTTGGATGGACATCGTATGGTCACTGGAGCTAGAATCATTCATATTGACTAAGTTGACAAAGCCCCCACAAGTCAGCCTCCCACTATGCTGGGTCCCAGCTAGCAGGGGGGACTATTCATTTTTATGCATAATAAGGAGGCACTTCGTTGCGTGCGAAGATATAGCTGGTGGGTCCGACCTGTTAGCGGGGGGAACATTTTTTTCGCGAAATACAGAGGCCCTTCCGGTGGGTCCCAGATGTCAGCTGGAGGAATCATTATTTTGCGCTTAATAAGGAGGTATTTCTTTGTATGCGGCCATGGACCCAGCTGTCAGCCTCTCCACGTACAGTCCACGTCCGATGGAAGTCGTTCCTTGACCATGTTGACCACGCCGCGCTGAGAGCACCACTGCACCAGGGCGGTGGACGACGGTGAGGCCTAGGAAGGGGACAACACGGAGCCGGGGAAGACGCGGCAGTCGATGCCCACGCGGAGAGGAGTACGAGGGTTCACTGGTTCGGCTTTGGTGTGAGGCTGCCATCACCGCAGAATAACAGGGGTTGTGGGTGAGTCGAGGGATGGCCTGACCAGCGGTGGGAGTAGTAGGGGGCGGTGAGGCCTCTGTCTAATATCTGGTTCACCTAGGGTATGCCTATGTTGTTCATCTTGGGTGGGAAACAAATAGTAAAGCAATCATCATCTGTATTTTTATTAAATTAAAGCAATCATCAGCCTGCTATCATTATTTTTGGATCCATCCACTGGTTGTTACCATCACTCTAAATTTCTGCATGCTCTCCTTACATAATCTCACCATATTTTTTTCGTATGCATTCTAGATATTTTACACAGTCATGCTAAACATGTAGAGAAAAAAAGAAGAGTTTTTCGCGGCAATACAATGTCATGCAGATATCGCTCCATGGTGGGTTCAATGGCAAACCCTCCCCCCTCTCCATATTGTAATCCAGAGGAATAAAATGTAGATAAAAAGAGAAGAGTTTTGCGCAGCAATACAATGTCATGCAAATATTGCTCCATGGTGGGTTCAATGGCAAACCCTCCCCCCTCTCCAGATTGTAATCCAGAGGAAGATATCTGTTCTGAGGCGGATTCAGGCGCAACTAACCACTCCTATTTACCCCCCAAGGTGTTTGCTCTACCTTGGCATGATGATGTTAGTCATACCATGCATATGTTGCCTTGTAGTGCCTACTTTTGACATCATATATGTCATATACTTAGTTTAGACATGTTCTGTAATGCCACCAGTTTAGTTTCTATATCATATATGGGAATTATGCAGTCTCATGTCTTTTAGCCAGCCATAATATATGTGAAATGTGCAATGCCATCCTGTTTAACCAGGCATCATATATTTGAGTGATATCTTGCCCATCCTTTTCTTCATTACATTTCCATTTGTCGACAATTTTTGTACATTAAACTACTCTTCCTATGAATCAGCCATTTGGGTGGGAGATGGAAAACTCTAGAGTGAAAACAAGGCCTTCAGATCAGGCAGTGCTACCTGTCGAAGCAGATCTCTTGTTGGGTCCCGATAGCTCCTCAGAGATAGATTCAGAGACAGATGACCAGTCCTATTCCCCCACCGAGGTGTATGCTCTAACTTGGCATTGTTATACTGCTCATATCATGCATATGGTGTCTTCCATTGCATAGTTTAGACATCATATACACAATATTCAACACCATGTTCTTAGTTCAGACATCATATTGAATGCCCTCTGTTTAGCATATAAATCACATATGTGAATTAAATCATGCAATCTTGATTACTTAGATAACATGTAGGTGAATTATTTCATGCGATCCTGTTTAGTTATTCATCATATCTTTAAATTATGGTATGCTATGCTATCCAATTTAGATAGACATCATATATGTGAAATTATGTAATGCTATCTGTTTTAGTTAAATAATATACATGTCAACTATTTCATGCCCTCTATCTATTGCATTTGTCTCTCATACAATGTTTGTACATTCAACTATGTTTCCTGTTTATCATCCATTTGAATTGGAGCGAGTGATGCCAGTATCTAGCGGAGTAAAAACACGGTCTTCAAATAAAACAGTGCTACCTCTTGGTGGAGATAGCACCCCGGTTGTACATGCATGAGAACCAGCCCTACCACACATAATCCAGACTCTCGCAGATTGTACCCCTACTGCGATGGACAGAGAACTAGCTTCACCCAATCTAACCCCAACCCCAACAGATAGTAACCCAGTTCCTGTTGACACAACACCATCTCGTCCACAGAGCTCCCAAACAAGAGCAGTTAGTAAGGCAGTTCCAGTGCCCAAAGGGCCAGTACTACCACGGCGAACCCCAACTCCACCAGTTAGTACGCCTATTTCTGTGGAGGAAGCATAACCAGCCAGTCATAGTTTAGCATCTATCGCATTTGATGTTGTTAAATCCTATGTGCGTATCTTCCCATCTTGGAAATATTATACCAAAGATGAAGGAAAATGCCAGTTGCAGGTGTTTGTCCAGGAGTTATGTGTAAGTAATGTTATTCATGGCAATTACTTTGCTTTGTCCCATGCATCCTACCTCCATGATGGTTATAATACAACAAATTTTCCCATTTTTCTCTACAGAGAAGGACCGATTTGTAAACTCAGGATGAGGTAACCTGTGCTAATACCTCTGCTATCTTCAAGAATGCTTGGTGGCAGTATGGGAATTACCTGAAGAAAATGTACTTCACCGGCAAAGAAACTCATCAAATTCCCTTACGTTCTCATTTACTAGACGATGACTGGGAACGCCTTGTTCTGTACTGGTCCCGAACCAAGAATGTGGTAAGGTCTATGAGCTCATTTTCTATTTTTAAGTACTATATTCATGCGTCTTACTGTACTCTGTTCATGTAGAACAAGTGCCTAAACCTGAAGAACAATTGTTCTAATTTAAGATTCCATTGCTATCGTGCATACTACTTTGCTCTTGTATCACTGTATTTACTCATACAAACTTATTTTTAAATTGAAGGATCCAATCGAAACTCCAATGGCACATCAGGTATGTTCATGCATGTTTCTTTATCAGGTTTGCTCTTATCAATAGCTCTGTTGATTTCAATTTCAGTTGTGTATACAGTTGACTTCTCATATCATGCACATTACTAGCATCACAACAGATCCAAAAAATTTGTTGTACATGTAGACCCGTGGTACCCATCTGAAATCTTGTTGTGCCTTGTAGTTTCCCACGCTTTATATTCTTTCACTGCTGCTTTGTCTTGAACTAATATGATTTGAACCATGTCTCTATTTTGATTTGGCAAGACAATGTAGTGACCATAGGACATAGATATATGTTTGTTTGATGCTTTTATTATGTACTAGTACTTGGCAATAGAAGACTTGGTAGTTTAATCCTGTCCACCTTACTAATTAACTGGTTCACCGAAATCAGTTTCATATACTAGTACATGCTAAACCTGTTATGTGTCTGCTTGTTTCTTCTTTTAGAATGCTGACAGAATATTGGGGAAGAGTGCGTTATTAAGCAATGGTAAAGGAAGTAATGCAGATAAGGTTCAGGATAGTGAGACATCCTTGTTGGTCTCCAAGAAAGCTGATAAAACAGCTAAGGAAGACTATCTTGAAGACAGTGAGACAACCCCAAAGTCCTGTCTTGGTTTAGTGTTCGAGTTACTAGCCACTACCGCTTCCACAAGCTATTCAAACTCACTGTCTGAATCGGTTCGGTTTCTTGAGCCTCAACTACAAGCTAAAAGACATCGATCAACTGTGCTGTGGCAAGAAGCGGAAGGACTGTGGAAGTCCCTGGAGCATTCCGATGCATACTTTCTGGTGCAACAGCAAGCATTGGATGATTTTAGCACCAAACATGACAAAGCTAATAAGCTTGCTAAGCTTATTGCCAGCATGGTGGATACCTAGGATAACTTTTCTTGAGCTCTTCTGAAGTTGTTTAAGTTATGGACTTGTTTTGCTGCCTCGTTTATTTGCACTGGTGGCCAATTTTGATGGCCAGTGTATGTAATATGCTGCTTTGTTCCCTATATTTGCACTGGTGGCGAACTTTGATGCCCAGTGGATGTAATATGTGTAATAGCTGTAATAGGCTAGTGTTAGTTGCTTGCTTATTTATTTCCTTATTGTCTTGTTTAGTTGTTTGCTTGTAGTCACTGCAGTTCTTTTTCCGCGTTTTTCTAGTGGCCATAATAACCTATTTTTGGTAACTAGGCCACAATAATCATGGCAACACACGGACTGTTGTAACCATGGGCCTCCTGCGGGCCGTAGGATCCGTGGTCCTTCTACGGGCCATAGGATCCATGGGCATTCTACGGGTCGTAGGATCCATGGACTTTCTATGGGCCGTATGATCCATGGGCCTTCTACGGGCCATATGATCCATTGGTCTTCTACGGGCCGTAGGATCCATGGGCCTTCTACGAGGAGTATAATCATTTCGCAAAACATGGGCCGTACTATTCGTGGACCATAATGGGCCATTAATAGGCCGTATTGGATAATGTTATGAAAACAGCCCAACGGGTTAATGGGCCACAAACGGGCCGAATGTAACCACAGGCTGAATTTGGCCCACAAACGGAACATGCCAGTAATGGACTCTAACTAACCGAATTCTAGAAATGAGCCCAAGAATAAATGGGCCCTTAGAAGGCCAAAAGTTAACATGGGCTGGAAACGGTCGATGGAATAATGGGCCGTTAATGGGTATAAAGCGATACACTATTCATTATGGGCCAGTTTCATCTCGGGCCTTTAATGGGCTGAGAGTTATAGAGGGCCTCATATGGGCCGAAAGACATCATGGGCCTTACATGGGCCGGAAGTTACAATGGGCTGAAATCATATTGGACGGCCCAGATGAAGGTACTGGGCTTAATTCCGATAGGCCGTAATGGGCCGGGAGTTAGCGGGCCGTAAATGGGCTATATACGAACAAGTCGTTAACACGATTTCCGTGGGCTGGCCCGTTACCTTTTGACCAAGTCAAACGGGCCGGCCTTTTCACCAGAATGGGCCTCTGTTGGGCCGTGCCACGTGTCGGCATATCATAGGCGCTCTTTTCCAATGAGTGGATGACATTTGTCCCAACGGTGAGGCAACACGTGTTTCCTCTGGCCAATGAGTGTTTTACACGTGGAAAATCCCCATTGGTCCTGGCTGTTAACGGGTTGTCGGATCCAAAACCGGAACCAATAGCTTAACGGTGTCCCGTTACGGTGGATGCCACGTGTCGGTCACCCTTGATGAAAGCACTTCTATGACGTGTGATTTATCATCATGGAAGTGGACACTTCCATGATGATAACAAGGCGACTGACTCAGTTATGTCCTACAAATTCACTTTAATTCTTCCAACAACGAGGCTCAATACGAAGCACTCCTCTACGGGTTGTGTATGGCCATCTCACTCAGCGTCAGTTGCCTCATGGTATACGGAGACTCAGATCTAGTAGTCAATCAAGTGTTGAAGGAGTGGGATGTCAGAAACCCAGCTATGACAGGATACTGCAACGCAGTGAGAAAGTTAGAAAAGAAATTTGAAGGTCTGGAGCTTAATCACATTCCCCGAATAAAAAATCAAGCAGCTGATGATTTAGCAAAGATCGGGTCCACTTGGAAACCTATCCCCAACAATGTATTCCTTGAACACCTCCATTCCCCATCGGTAAAGGAGTATCCCTTCACTAAGGTGCCTCCTCAAGCTATGAGTCCCTCTAACCCGACTGAAATCGAGATCCCTGCAGTCATCGATTTGGTTATGGACATTCTGGTGATTACGTCCGGCTGGAAAGTGCCATACATAGCATATCTACTCAGATAAGTCCTCCTAGAGGATGAAGTTGAGGTACCTCACATTGTCCGCAGGCCCAAAGCTTTCACTGTGGTGAACGGACAGCTGTATAGAGAAAGTGTCACTGGCGTGGACCAATGATGTATTTCTCTACAGGAAGGTCGATTGATCCTAGAAGAGATTCACTCGGGGGCTTGTGGCTATCATGCATCTTCATGGATGATCGTAGCCAAAGTGTATCGGTCTGGTTTACTCTGGCCAAGGGCCAACGAAGCTACTAAAGAGATCGTTCAACATTGCGAAGGATGTCAGTTCTATGCAAACTTGTCTCATAAACCTGCATCCACCTTGCAGACCATACCACTCGTCTGACCGTTTGCAGTGTGGGGACTACACATGGTTGGACCGCTCAGGACAGGGTCGAGTGGCTTCACCCATCTACTCATGGCAGTCGACAAATTTACCAAGTGGATTTAAGCCAAACCCATTAAGAAACTGGATTCACGCACATCCATCAAGTTCATGAAAGAGTTGATATTCAAATATGGAGTCCCACATAGCATTACCACAGATAACGGCTCAAACTTCGATTTGGAAGAGTTCAGACGATTCTGCGCCACCCAAGGCACTCGGGTGGATTATGCATCCATTGTACAATGGTCGGGCAGAGAGGGCGAATGGCCTTATGCTTCATGGGTTGACGCCACAACTCATGTATGATCTCGAGCATGCTGCTGGAGCCTGGTTGATTGAACTGCCATTTGTCCTATGGGGGTTAAGGATGAATCCTAACTGGTCCACTGACCGCACCCCTTTCTTCATGGTATATGGAGTTGAAGTTGTGCTACCGAGTGATCTCCTCCATAACTCACCCCGAGTGGAACTCTATTCAGAAGCCGAAGAAGAGCAGGCGTGGCAAGACACTGTCGATCTCTTGGAGGAAGAGCGAGAGATAGCCCTGATACGGTCGACTATTTATCAGCAAGACTTTCGTCGTTTCCATGCAAGACACATCAAGGGTCGGGCGTTCCAAGAGGGAGATCTTGTGCTCCGAGTGGATCAATAGCGGCCGCACAAACTCGCCCCCATGAGGGAAGCCCCTTTCATCGTCACAAATGTGCTACATAATGGATCCTACCACCTCTACAACCTCACAAAGAAGATCGACGAGACGGGTGCCTGGAACGCAGATCTTCTTCGTTGATTCTATACTTGACTGTTGAATTGTCAAGATGTAATAAGAGTACTTTTAGAAACATTTGCTTACCAAAGACATGACTCCTGCAGTCATTTGATGATTTCACTCGCACAAGTGCAGGTTCCAAAAACCCTAGTGCGTAGCTTAGCTGCAAACCAATTTTTTCCTAAGTTAAAAACTACTCGGAGTGGTGAGCGTCTCTCCCACTCGGGGGCTTAGCCGCGAGCCAGTCCTCACCTAAGTTAAAAAACTAATCCGAGTGGAGAGCATCCCTCCCAGTCGGGGGCTTAGCCGCGAGCTAGTCCTCGCCTAAGTTAAAAACTACTACGGTGAAGAGCATCCCTCCCACTCGGGGGCTTAGCCGCGATCCAGCCCTCGCCTAAGTTTAAAAAAAACTACTTCGAGTGGAGAGCATCCCTCCCACTCGAGGGATTAGCCGCGAGCCATCCCTCACCTACGTTAAAAAAAATACTCTGAGTGGAGAGCATTCCTCCCACTCGGGGGCTTAGCCGCGAGCCAGCCCTCGCCTAAGTTAAAAAAACTACTCTGAGTGGAGAGCATCCCTCCCGCTCGGGGGCTTAACCACGAGCCAGCCCTCGCCTAAGTTAAGAAAAACTACTCCGAGTGGAGAGCACCCCTCCCACTCGGGGGCTTAGCCGCGAGCCAACCCTCACCTAAGTTAAAAAAACTACTCCGAGTGGAGAGCATCCCTCCCACTCGGGGGCTTAGCCGCGAGCCAGCCCTCGCCTAAGTTAAAAACTACTCCAAGTGGAGAGCATCCCTCCCACTCAGGGGCTTAGCCGCGAGTTAGCCCTCCCTTAAGTTAAAAAAAACTACTCTGAGTGGAGAATGTCCCTCCCACTCGGGGGCTTAGCCGAAAGCCATCCCTCGCCTAAGGTAAAAAACTATTCTGAGTGGAGAACATCCCTCCCACTCGGCGGCTTAGCCGCGAGCCACCTCGCCTAAGTTAAAGAACTATTCCGAGTGGAGAGCATCCCTCCTACTTGGGGGCTTAGCCGCGAGTCAGCCCTCACCTAAGTTAAAAAACTACTCCAAGTGGAGAGCATCCCTCCCACTCGAGGGCTTAGCCGCGAGCCAGTCCTCGCCTAAGTTAAGACTACTCCGAGTGGAGAAGATCCGTCCCACTCGGGGGCTTAGCCGCGAGCATCCCTCGCCTAAGTTAAAAATTACTCAGAGTGACGAGCATCCCTCTCACTCGGAGGGCTAAGCCACGAACCAGTCTTCGCCTAAGTTACGAAATAAACACTACCATGCAGGAAATTAGAAAGCAACTTTCGGATGAACCCAGAATCCCAATGTGCGGATAGAAGTTCTCAAGTGCAGATAAAAGTACTTGGGCTAAAAGCCCGGAAGAGTTTTAACGATTACAAAATAACTCGGCATACCATGGCAAATAAGTTTCGACTGAAAGATACTCGGGTCTTAAAGTTCTCCTTCACGCACCAGGGGGGGGCTCACTGGCTCGACAAAAGTGTCTAAATCTATGCCATCCGCAATTCGAGTGGCCGCCTTGATGAATGTCTTAATGAAGTCTTCAAACTTGAGATTCTTTGTGTTCGCCACCTGGAGAGCCTTAAACTTTTCTTCCTTGGCGTCTCGGCAATGGACACGGACGAGTGAGAGTGCCACATCGGCTCCACAGCAGGCGGCAGATTTCTTCCATGCTTGCACTCGCCCAAGAATTTCATTCAACCGAGTCATAATAGACTCGAGATCATTCTGAAGTGTATCCTCAGGCCACAACTCTTTGTCTATCTTTGCCAATGTAGCCTTCAGACGAGCGATGTACCCCAAGACACCGTTGAGACGAGCTTCAAGTCGCAGCACATTCATAGCCGCCGCATCCTTGACGAGTGACTTGGTGGGATCCAGACCTATCTCAATATGGTCAGTCTCCAGCTTGAAATTCTGACAGAATTGTACACAAAGAGGAGGGAGAGAGTTAGTTATGGCATCATTTTCAAAGTTCTCAGGGATTCACTCGAGCAAAAAAAAGGTACCTTCAAGCATGATGTACATCTTCGTCGCAAGACTTCCCAAATACTCTTCCAGTGCATCCCTCTTTTGGGTGAGCTGGCCCACCTTGTCATTCAGGGATGTCTTCTCCAATTCAAAAGCACTTGCCTGATCTTCAATCTTCTTGGCCCACTCGGCATGTTCCTTCTTAAGCAGGGCAGCCTCTTTCTTCGCCTCATCAATGACAGCCTTTAGGGATGCATTTTTCTCCTCCAACTTTCTGACTGAGGCTAACTTTGCGTCAGCAGCCTCGGTCTTCTCTCTAGCCACCTTTTGCACCCCCGCAAGTGCATTGTCCTTGTCTTCCAGAGTCTGCTTCATGGTGTCTAAAGAAATAGCATTCCTGAGTCGCGTTTGAAGTTGATGGTTTTCATTAGACACATCTGTTTGAGTGAAACTACTCAGCTCAAAGGACAGAAAGAAAGAACAACAGTGCATTTGGTCAACAGGATTTACCTCCCAGGGTCTTCGCCGCCGTCTGATCACGACTGAATTTCCTTTTCACCAGTTCCAAGTCCAGTTGGAGTTGGATCTTTTCCTTCTCCAGGGTAACATACTGGGTCCCGAGCTCACAAGTTCTCTGAGATCAACAAAGAAACAGTTCAGTCGACAACGAAAAAGATTCTATAATATTCCTCTACTTCCGAGTGGGGAAGAGCAAATTCAGCTGCTACAAGCAAACAATTCTAAGACCCCCGCTAAATCGAACATTCGACAGTGGTCTCGGGGACTACACCCAGTGGGTGCACTCAGCGTGCCCCCACTGGATACATATTCACTCGACCTTAGCCTGACCGGTCCAAGTGAAGAGCTAAAAAAAGAAAGATTCAGCTGCTACAAGCAAACAATTCTCATACCCCCGCCGAATCAAACATTTGACGGCGGTCTCGGGGACTACACCTAGTGGGTGCACTCAGCATGCCCTCACTGGGTAGATTCCCACTCGGCATGGTCTGACCGGTCATGTGAAAAGTTACAACCTGACATATTCTAAGACCCTCTCCAAATCAAACATTTGACGGTGGTCTCGGGGACTACACCTAGTGGGTGCACTCAGCGTGCCCCACTAGATCCGTTTCCACTCGGCCTAGCCTGCCTAGTCCGAGTGAATAATTACTACTGACATTGAAAGTCAAAAGCACCTAGTGGGTGTACAGAGTCAAGATGGACAGGAAAAAACTCAATCGAGAATCAACTTACAATCACACTTACTCGGACATTCGCCTGACGAGCTGTGTTGGCATCATAAGCCAACTTACTTCCTTCATACACGTCCTTTAGGCGCTGCATCATCAGGTTGGCTTGAATCATGGCCTCTTTGCTGGCCCTAGTTTGGTCTTTCGGAACATGATGCAGAGTGAATACATTAGATGGAGGAGTTGGTGACGCAACCGGAGGAATCAACACTTGAGGTTGACCAGTCGGTCCCGGGGCCAGAGGATTCAGCACCAAAGGTGGAGCAGTCGATGGAGGGATGACAGGATCAACACTGGCTTGAGAGGAAATACCTGGTTCCTGAGACATAGCAGCAGGCGGCGCACGGGGTGTTTGGCTTGACGACACTCTCCGAGTGAAGTTTCGGAGAGCGGTCGAGGTCGTACCTTTTCCACCCGAGTCCTTCTGAGGCTCCTCTTTGTCGTCATCAGCAACATGGATGATATATGTTGGCTCTACTGTCACTCAACAACAATAACAACTCATTCAATTGTCGAATCAACCAATGAAACAGAGCAGAGTGAAAACCTGCCATACCTCGCTGAGAATTGGCCGCGTCTGCAGTGTCCATATCCACATGGTCCTCATCAATCCTCATGGGCGACGTTATCGAAGTGGCAACTCTGGCACACAATTCTCACTCGGTCAGCAAAGGCATGATGTTCTGCAGGAATATGAAGGGAAGAAAAAACACTCGTGTCGAAGCGATAGGCACGACAACATTTATTCTGGGCAGAGCCTTCCGGGGTTTCGATGGAGCGTCCTTGGGATGTTTCACAGTCTTCTCAGTCAAATCTGGTGTAGCAGTCCGAGTGCGCTTCGGGTTCCTGACATTTGACACCATAGCCTTACTCTGGTTGGCCGTCGGATCTTGGGTCAGTTTGGATCGATGCTCGGTGCACGGAGGAGACTCGAGTCCCTCACTTTCTTCTGAGTCATCACTATTGCCCTCACTGTCTTCATGATAACTGATATTAGCACTCCACCCTCGCTGTCCGCTCCTTCGATGAGTTGTTCTCTGTTCGGCACGGGGGAAAACATCTTCGTGAACTCTTGTGAAGCCCAAATATCAAAGCAAGTCGGTTACCAACCCATTCGCATGTTGGAAACAAAAGGTAAAACACTCGACAAGATATGTCTCACCTCCCCTGGTTGGTGCTCAGCGTCGAAAGGCTAAATCCGCTTGGACCTACGTGGATTGTCACGAGCTCCGGTGATGCTTCTAAGCCATTGCATCACAATCTCGTCCTTGACCTCCTCTGAATGCGTCCGAGTGGGATCGTCTGAACCCGTGTACACACATGGGATGGCTCCGTGCCCGTAGGGGCTGGATCCATCGACTAAGGAATACCTCCAACAGATCCAAGCCGGTCACTCCAACTCGGATCAGCTCGATGATACGTCTCCAATGTATCTATAATTTTTAATTGTTTCATGCTATTATATTATCATTCTTGGATGTTTTACAACCATTTTATAATCATTTTATATCATTTTTTGGTACTAACCTATTGACATACTGCCTAGTGCCAGTTGCTATTTTCTGCTTGTTTTTTACATCGCAGCAAAACTTTTTGTGGATTTTTCTGGACCAGAAGAAACAAGATTGGCCAAAGAAGTACCAGAGGGGTGCCCCAATGGGGTAACAATGCACCAGGGTGCGCCTGGGGGCCTAGGCGCGCCCAGGTGGGTTATGCCCACCTCGATGGCCTTCCGCATTGCCTCTTTGCTCTATAAATACCCCAATATTCCAGAAACCCTAGGGGAGTCAACGAAAATCAATTCTAGCCACCGCAAGTTCCAGAACCACTAGATCCAATTTAACACCATCACGGAGGGGTTCATCATCCTCATTGGTGCCTCTCTGATGATGCGTGAGTAGTTCATTGTAGACCTACGGGTCTGATACGTCTCCAACGAATCTATAATTTTTGATTGTTCCATGCTATTATATTACCGGTTTTGGATGTTTATGGGCTTTATTTTACACATTTATATCATTTTTGGGACTAACCTACTAACCGGAGGCCCAGCCAGTATTGCTGTTTTTTTGCCTATTTCAGTATTTCGAAGAAAAGGAATATCAAACGGAGTCCAAATGGAATGAAACCTTCGGGAGCGTGATTTTGGAACGAACGTGATCCAGAGGACTTGGAGGTCAAGTCAAGAAGCAAACTTAGGCGGCCAGGAGATAGGAGGGCGCGCGCACCCCTCCTGGGTGCGCCCCTGTCTCCTGGGCCCCTCGAGCGGCCACCGACATAATTCTTCTTCCTATATAAACCTACGTACCCTGAAAACATCCAGGGAGCCACCGAAGAAATATTTACGCCACTGTAACCTTCTGTATCCGCGAGATCCCATCTTGGAGCCGTCGCCGATGTTCTGCCGGAGGGGGAATCCACCACGGAGGGCTTCTACATCAACAACATAGCCCTTCCGATGAGTTGTGAGTAGTTTACCACAGACCTTCAGGTCCATAGTTATTAGCTAGATGGCTTCTTCTCTCTTTTTGGATCTCAATACAATGTTCTCCCCCTCTCTTGTGGAGATCTATTCGATGTAAATTCTTTTTGCGGTGTGTTTGTCGAGATCCGATGAATTGTGGGTTTATGATCAAGTTTATCTATGAGAAATATCTGAATCTTCTCTGAATTCTTTTATGTATGATTGAGTTATCTTTGCAAGTCTCTTCGAATTATCGATTTGGTTTGGCCTATTAGATTGATCTTTCTTGCCATGGGAGAAGTGCTTAGCTTTGGGTTCAATCTTGCGGTGTCCTTACCTAGTGACATAAAGGGTTGCAAGGCACGTATTGTATTGTTTCCAAGGATAAAAAATGGGGTTTATATCATATTGCTTGAGTTTATCCCTCTACATCATGTTATCTTTCTTAATGCGTTACTCTATTCTTATGAACTTAATACTCTAGATGCATGCTGGATAGCGGTCCTTGTGTTGAGTAATAGTAGTAGATGCAGGCAGGAGTCGGTCTACTTGTCACGGACGTGATGCCTATATACATGATCATGCCTAGATAATCTCATAATTATTCGCTTTTCTATCAATTGCTCGACAGTAATTTGTTCACCCGTCGTAATACTTATGCTATCTTGAGAGAAGCCTCTAGTGAAACCTATGGCCCCCGGGTCTATCTTTTATCATATAAGATTTCAATTTACTTTTATTTGCATCTTTACTTTTTGCATCTATATTATAAAATACCAAAAACATATTTATCTTATCAAATTATCTCTACCAGATCTCACTTTCGCAAGTGGCCGTGAAGGGATTGACAACCCCTTTATCGTGTTGGTTGCGAGTTCTTTGTTTGTTTGTGTAGGTTCATGGGACTTGTGAGGAGCCTCCTACTGGATTGATACCTTGGTTCTCAAAAACTGAGGGAAATACTTACGATACTGTGCTGCATCACCCTTTCCTCTTCAAGGAAAACCAACGCAAGTTCAAGACGTTGAAAGAAGGATTTCTGGCGCTGTTGCCGAGGAAGTCTTCGCTAAGGTCAAGACATACCAAGTACCCATCACAAACTCATCTCCCTCGCATTTACATTATTTGCCATTTGCCCCTCGTTTTCCTCTCCCCCACTTCACCTTTGCCGTTTTATTTGCCCTCTATTTCCCAATCTCTCTCTCTTTTTTCGCTTGCCTTTTTCTGTTTGCTTGTGTGTTGGATTACTTGTTGACATGGCGCAAGATAATACCAAATTGTCTGATTTCTCCAATACCAATAATAATGATTTCCTTAGTACTCCGATTGCTCCTCTTAATGATGTTGAGTCTTGTGAAATCAATGTTGCTTTGCTGAATCTTGTTATGAAAGATCAATTCTCCGGCCTTCCTAGTGAAGATGCCACTACCCATCTAAACAACTTTGTTGAGTTGTGTGAGATGCAAAAGAAAAAAGATATGGATAATGATATTGTTAAATTGAAGTTATTTCTGTTTTCACTTAGAGATCGTGCTAAAGTTTGGTTTTCGTCTTTGCCTAAAAATAGTATTGATTCTTGGAACAAGTGCAAAGATGCTTTTATCTCTAAGTATTTTCCTCCCGCTAAGATCATCTCGCTTAGGAACGATATTATGAATTTTAAACAACTTGATCATGAGCATGTTGCCCAATCTTGGGAAAGAATGAAATTAATGATTCGCAATTGCCCTACTCATGGTTTGAATTTATGGATGCTCATACAAAAAATTTATGTCGGTTTGAACTTTGCTTCTAGAAATCTTTTAGATTCGGCCGCCAGAGGCACGTTTATGGAAATCACTTTAGGAGATGCTACAAAACTTCTTGATAATATTATGGCTAATTATTCTCAATGGCACACCGAACGATCTACTAGTAAAAAAGTGCATGCTATAGAAGAAATTAATGTTTTGAGTGGAAAGATGGATGAGCTTATGAGATTGTTTGCTACTAAGAGTGCTTCTATTGATCCCAATGATATGCCTTTATCTACCTGGATTAAGAATAATAATGAATCTATGGATGTAAATTTTATTGGTAGAAATAATTTTGGAAACAATGCTTATAGAGGAAACTTTAATTCTAGACCGTTCCCTAGCAATTCCTCTAATAATTATGGAAATTCCTACAATAATTCTTACACCTCGTTTGGATGTAGACATTGGAGTCTGGATTTCATAATTGGCATCGGGCTGGCCCGAATGCCACCGTTTGGATGGCTCAGATATTCAGGTGTGGAATTCGGTCGCAATATCGAACAGTTTTCGCCAACACACGCACGGACCTCCGTGAATACACAGTGCTTGGGCTCCGTATTCCCTGGAATCGCCTCGCTACTCCTTCGCTGGACTCGTCATCTGCTTCACTAGTGCATGCACCTGCCCATTAGGAGATCGAGGCCGGACCGCCCGGTCGCCGCTGACCGGCGGCTTCTCTGCAAAGACCCTAGCGGCTGCCTCCACCGTCCAGGACGCCAGCTTCTCGCTAGTGCATTGTCCCTAGCCTGGGAGCTTTTGCCTCAGATGGGGGCGAGAGCAAGCAAGGGCCGGCATTCTTGGATGCAATCGGCAGCGGCGGCGAGTCTGTCTGGACATGAGCGGCGGCGGCGAGTCCGACACTGAAGCTCCGATTTGCCGGCAGCGCGGTCGTTGCAGCTACGCGTACTTGGCTGTGTTCGTTCGATTTCCGGTAGTGTGCGCCTGCTCGGTGTGCATCTGATTTACCGCATTGCACGTGTTGCTGCTTTGCATGCACGCGTCTGATTTCCGGCCATGCTCCACGCTGCTCCGTGCGCGTTGCTGCGTGCCTTGCTAGTTCTAGTATATGTGTGCTCTGCGCTAGTTTCTATGTGTGTGCTCTGCCCTGCTCTGTGTGTGTACGATGTGCAATTCAATACTTTCATGGATTCCAAGTGCTGAATACATGCACATCCAAACACTAAAATTGATATTGAACCTCAATGTCAATGTCATGGATATTTGGCATTGGAGCCAATAAAATGCCAAGCTCTTCAATGTCTACATCCAAATGGAGCGTTATGGTAATTTTAATAAGATGCCCTCTGATTTTGAGAATAGCGTAAAAGAATTTATGATCTCTCAAAAGAATTTTAATGCCTTGCTTGAAGAAAAATTGCTCAAAGTTGATGATTTGGCTAGGAACGTTGATAGACTTTCGCTCGATGTTGATTCTTTGAAACTTAGATCTACTCGTCCTAAGCATGATATCAATGAGTCTCTCAAAGCTATGAGAAGTTCCATTGACGAGTGCAAAGAAAGAACCGCTAGATTGCGTGCTAAGAAATATTACTTTGTTAAAGCGTGTTCTTCTAGTTTCCATGAAAATAATGATGAAGATCTTAAGGTTATTGACGCATTCCCTATTAGATCCTTCTTTTTCAATATGAATCTTGATGATAATGGTACTGGAAGTGAATCAACTTTTGTTAAAAAGCGTTCCGATAATTTGGAGTTTTTAGATCTTGATGCTAAATTTGGTAAAAGTGCAATTGCAGAGGTCAAAACTTTAAATAGTATTGAACCCACTATCTCGGATTTCAAGGAATTTGATGATGATAATTGTTCTTTATAATGTTGTATTTCCTTCTTAGAATCCGTTGTGAATTCTCCTCATGCTTATAGTCAAACTAAAGCCTTTACCAAACATATTGTTGATGCCTTGATGCAATCTTTTGATGAAAAACTTGATTTGGAAGTTTCTATACCTAGAAAACTTAATGATGAGTGGGAACCTACTATAAAGATTAAAATTAAAGATTATGAGTGTTGTGCTTTGTGTGATTTGGGTGCTAGTGTTTCCACG
This sequence comes from Triticum aestivum, assembly GCF_018294505.1. Lineage (NCBI taxonomy): Eukaryota > Viridiplantae > Streptophyta > Magnoliopsida > Poales > Poaceae > Triticum > Triticum aestivum. Next base: position 653,786,752 of record NC_057804.1, read on the forward strand.
ATTCCGAAAACTTTATGTGATATTCTAGGTTTCCATGATCTTGATGATTGCTCTTTAAATTTGCACCTTGCGGATTCCACCATTAAAAAGCCAATGGGAAGGATCAATGATGTTCTCATTGTTGCAAATAGAAATTTGGTGCCCGTAGATTTTATCGTTCTTGATATAGATTGCAATTTTTCTTGCCCTATTATTCTTGGTAGACCTTTCCTTAGAACGATTGGTGCGATTATTGATATGAAGGAAGGGAATATTAGATTCCAATTTCCGTTAAAAAAAGTCATGGAGCACTTTCCAAGAAAGAAAGTCAAATTACCTTATGAATATATCATGCGAGCTACCGATGAATCAAGTGCCAAAGATGGCACTACTTAGATCTATCCTTACTTTTATGCCTAGCTAGGGGCGTTAAACGATAGCGCTAGTTCGGAGGCAACCCAATTTTCTTTGTGTTCTTTGTTTTTGTTACTGTTTAGTAATAAGTTTTTCATCTAATTTATGTTTAGATGTGTTTTCTTGTTTTAATTAGTGTTTGTGCCAAGTAGAACCTATAGGATAACCTATGATATGAGTTAATTTGATTCTGCTGAAAAACAGAAACTTTGTGCTCACGAGAAAAACTTCAATAAATCACAGAAACGTGCTTTTACACTGATTCTTTTTGCTTCTGATCAATAGACAAATTGTTTAGGACGTCCTATTTTGGTAGGATTTTTGGAGTTCCAGAAGTAACCGAAAGTTACAGATTTCTACAGACTGTTCTGTTTTTGACAGATTCTGCCTTTCGTGTGTTGTTTGCTTATTTTGATGCTTCTATGGATAGTATGTAAGGGTATGAACCATATAGATCTTGGAATACAGTAGGTTTAACACAAATATAAATAAAGAATGAGTTCATTACAGTACCTTATGTGGTGGTTTTTCTTTCTTGCACTAATGGAGCTTATGAGATTTCCTGTTGAGTTTTGTGTTGTGAAGTTTTCAAGTTTTGGGTAAAGATTTGATGGACTGTGGAATAAAGAGTGCCAAAAGCCTAAGCTTGGGGATTCCCAAGGCACCCCAAGATATTCAAGAATAGACAAAAGCCTAAACCTTGGGGATGCCCCCGGAAGGCATCCCCTCTTTCGTCTTTGTTCATTGGTAACTTTACTTGGAGCTATATTTTTATTCGCCACATGTTATGTGTTTTGCTTGGAGCGTTGTGTATTATATTAGTCTTTGCTTTTTAGTTTACCACAATCACCCTTGTTGTACACACCTTTTGGGAGAGTCCCACTTGATTAGAATTTATTAGAATATGCTATGTGCTTCACTTATATCTTTTGAGCTACATAGTTTTTGCTCTAGTACTTCACTTATATCTTTTAGAGCACGGTGGTGGATTAATTTTGAGGAAATTGCTAGTATCTCATGCTTCACTTATATTATTTTGAGAGTCTCTTAGAACAGCATGGTATTTCCTATGGTTATGAATTTGGTCCTAGAATGATGAGCATCCAAGTTGGGTATAATAAAAACTATCATAGAAAGTGCATTAAACACTAGGATCAATTTGATGCTTGATAATTGTTTTGAGATATAAAGTTAGTAATGTTAGAGTCATGATAGTGAATAATTATGAAATTGATAAATACTTGTGTTGAAGTTGGCAAGTCCCGTAGCATGCACGTATGGTAAAAGTTGTGTGACAAATTTGTTGCATGAGGTGCTCTTTTGATTGTCTTCCTTATGAGTGGCAGTCGGGGACGAGCGATGGTATTTTCCTACCAATCTATCCCTCTAGGGGCATGCATAGTAGTACTTTGCTTCAAGGGCTAAGTAGACTTTTGCAATAAGTATGAGTTCTTTATGACTAATGTGAGTCCATGGATATACACACACTCATCCTTCCACTTTGCTAGCCTCTATTTTACCGCGCAACTTTCGCTGGTAGCATGCACCCATTATTCACATCACTCAAAACAGCCACCATACCTACCTATTATGGCATTTCCATAGCCATTCTGAGATATATTGCCATGCAACTTTCCACCGTTCCGTTTATTATGACACGCTCCATCATTGTCATATTGCTCTTTGCATGATCATGTAGTTGACATCGTATTTGTGGCAAAGCCACCTTCATAATTTTCATACATGTCGCTCTTAATTCATTGCATATCCCGGTACACCGCCGGAGGCATTCATATAGAGTCATATCTTGTTCTAGCTTTGAGTTGTAATTCTTGAGTTGTAAATCAATAAAAGTGTGATGATCTTCATAATTAGAGCATTGTCCCAGTGAGGAAAGCGTGATGAAGACTATGATTCCCCCACAAATCGGGATGAGACTTCGGACTTTATAGAAATAAAAGAGGCCAAAGAAGCCCACCAAAAAGAAAAAAAAAGAAAAAAAAGAAACGAAAAAAAAAGAAAAAAAAGGGAAGAAAAAGAAAAAAAATAAAATGAGAGAAAAAGAGAGAAGGGACAATTGCTACTATCTCTTTTCCACACTTGTGCTTCAAAATAGCACCATGATCTTCATGATAGAGAGTCTCCTATGTTGTCACTTTCATATACTAGTGGGAATTTTTCATTATAGAACTTGGCTTGTATATTCCAATGATGGGCTTCTTCAAAATGCCCTAGGTCTTCGTGAGCAAGCAAGTGGGATGCACACCCACTTAGTTTCTTTTGTTGAGCTTTCATACATTTATAGCTCTAGTGCATCCGTTGCATGGCAATCCCTACTCACTCACATTGATATCTATTAATGGGCATCTCCATAGCCCGTTGATACGCCTAGTTGATGTGAGACTATCTTCTCCCTTTTGTACTTACAACCACCACCATATACCACCATAGTGCTATGTCCATGGCTTGCGCTCATGTATTGCTTAAGAGTTGAAAAAAGCTGAAGCGTATTAAAAAGTATGAACCAATTGCTCGGCTCATCATCGGGGTTGTACATGATGAGAGTATTTTGTGTAATGAAAATGAAGCATGGCCTAACTATATGATTTTGTAGGAATAAGCTTTCTTTGGCTATGCTATTCTGATAGGACATGATTATTTGTTAGTATGCTTCGAAGTATTATTATTTTTATGTTTTATAAGATTTTATCTTGAATCATTTGGATCTGAACATTCATGCCACAATAAAGAAAATTACATTGAGAATTATGCTAGGTAGCATTCCACATCAAAAATTCTATTTTTATCATTTACCTACTCGAGGACGAGCAGGAATTACGCTTGGGGATGCTTGATACGTCTCCAACGTATCTATAATTTTTTATTGTTCCATGCTATAATATTACCTGTTTTGGTTGTTTATGGGCTTTATTTTACACATTTATATCATTTTTGGGACTAACCTACTAACCTGAGGCCCAGCCCGTATTGCTGTTTTTTTGCCTATTTCAGTATTTCGAAGAAAAGGAATATCAGACGGAGTCCAAATGGAATGAAACCTTCGGGAGCATGATTTTTGGAACAAACGTGATCCGGAGGACTTGGAGGGAAAGTCAAGAAGCAATCGAGGCGGCCAGGAGATAGGAGGGCACGCCCACCCCTCCTGGGCGCGCCCCCTGTCTCCTGGGCCCCTCGAGCAGCCACCGATGTACTTCTTCTTCCTATATAAACCTACGTACCCCGAAAACATCTAGGGAGCCACCGAAGAAATATTTCCGCCACCGTAACGTTCTGTATCCGCGAGATCCCATCTTGGAGCCGTCGCCGGCGTTCTGCCGGAGGGGGAATCCACCACAGAGGGCTTCTACATCAACACCATAGCCCTTCCGATGAGTTGTGAGTAGTTTACCACAGACCTTCGGGTCCATAGTTATTAGCTAGATGACTTCTTCTCTCTTTTTGGATCTCAATACAATGTTCTCCCCCTCTCTTGTGGAGATCTATTCGATGTAAACTCTTTTTGCGGTGTGTTTGTCGAGATCCGATGAATTGTGGGTTTATGATCAAGTTTATCTATGAGAAATATCTGAATCTTATCTGAATTCTTTTATGTATGATTGAGTTATCTTTGCAAGTCTCTTCGAACTATCGATTTGGTTTGGCCTATTAGATTGATCTTTCTTGCCATGGGAGAAGTGCTTAGCTTTGGGTTCAATCTTGTGGTGTCCTTACCCAGTGACAGAAAGGGTTGCAAGGCACGTATTGTATTGTTGCCATCGAGGATAAAAAGATGGGGTTTATATCATATTGCTTGCGTTTATCCCTCTACATCATGTTATCTTTCTTAATGCGTTACTCTGTTCTTATGAACTTAATACTCTAGATGCATGCTGGATAGTGGTCGATGTGTGGAGTAATAGTAGTAGATGCAGGCAGGAGTCGGTCTACTTGTCACGGACGTGATGCCTATATACATGATCATGCCTAGATAATCTCATAATTATTCGCTTTTCTATCAATTGCTCGACAGTAATTTGTTCACCCACCGTAATACTTATGCTATCTTGAGAGAAGCCTCTAGTGAAACCTATGACCCCCGGGTCTATCTTTTATCTTATAAGCTTTCAATCTACTTTTATTTGCATCTTTACTTTTTGCATATGTGTTATGAAATACCAAAAACATATTTATCTTATCATATTATCTCTATCAGATCTCACTTTCGCAAGTGGCCGTGAAGGGATTGACAATCCCTTTATCGCGTTGGTTGTGAGTTGTTTGTTTGTTTGTGTAGGTTCGTGGGACTTGTGAGGAGCCTCCTACTGGATTGATACCTTGGTTCTCAAAAACTGAGGGAGATACTTACGCTACTGTGCTCCATCACCCTTTCCTCTTCAAGGAAAACCAACGCAAGCTCAAGACGTAGCAGGGTCCATAGTTAGTAGTTAGATGGCTTCCTCTATCTCTCTCTCTCTATCTATCTATCTCTCTCTCCCTTGATTCTCAATACAATGGTCTCTTTGGAGATCCATATGATGTAACTCTTTTTGCGGTGTGTTTGTTGGGATCCAATGAACTTTGAGTTTATGATAATATCTACGTTTTTATCCATGAAAGTTATTTGAGTCTTCTTTGATCTCTTATATGCATGACTGCTTATAGCCTCGTATTTCTTCTCTGATATTTGGATTTTGTTTGGCCAACTTGATCTATTTATCTTGCAATGGAAGAGGTGCTTTGTGATTGGTTCGATCTTATGGTGCTTGATCCCAGTGACAGAAGGGGACCCGACGCTATTAAGGATAACAAGATGGGGTCTATTTCTACATAAATAGATCTTGTCTACATCATGTGATCATTCTTATTGCATTACTCCATTTTTCCATGAACTTAATACACTAGATGCATGCTGGATAACGGTCGATGTGTCGAGTAATAGTAGTAGATGCAAGCAGGAGTCTGTCTACTAATCTTGGACGTGATGCCTATATAATGATCATTGCTTGGATATTGTCATTATTATTTGAAGTTCTATCAAATATCCAACAGTAATTTGTTTATCCACCGTTTGCTATTTTTCTCGACGGAAGCCACTAGTGAAACCTACGCCCCCCTGGGTCTCTTCTTTATTATATTTGCCTTCGAGATCTATTTTCATTTGCTTTTATTTTCTGATCTATTAATCCAAAAATACAAAAATACCTTGCTGCAATTTTTAGTAATTTATTTTACCTCGCGTTCCCGCGAGATCTATTTATCCAATGTACTATAGTTTTATCTATCTTTTTACCTCCGAGGGATTGACAACCCCTCTCTTACGTCGGCTTGCAAGTATTTGTTCTTTGTGTACAGGAGCTATTTACGTGGTGTTGGGTGGTTCTCCTATTGGTTTGATAACCTTTTTTTTTAGAATCTCAAGTAGCAAAGCTACTCGGAGGGCCTATTACATTCAGACATCATCAAAGATCGGAGGCTATCAGGCACATCTGCATTTAACATTTGATCTCCATCACTCCTGTTTAGTGCAGCTAATCCATGTGCCAGTGCATTCTTGCAGCGCATCACGTAGCCGATCTTGCATGCAGGGAAAGTGCCCATGGCCTGCTTGATGTCCATGATTAGGCCATAGCAGGCAGACCGCGTGGGGTACTGCGACTCCACCTCTTTCACAATCAACTGGTTATCCATCTCCAGTACCACTTGGCCGGTGTGCACCCTAGTCAGTTCCTGCAGACCGATCAGGGCCGCTCTTGCCTCAGCCTCTTCCACGTTGTTGCTGTGCGGCAGTTTTCTGCATACAGAAAAAACGGCATTGCCCTAGTGGTCTCTTGCGACTGCTCCTGCGGCGCCCCCTCCTGTCTCAGCCACAAAGGACGCGTCTGTATTTAGTTTGACTGTACCTCGGAGAGGGGGGGTCCAAAGCATGTCTGACGGGGAGGCGAGACTCGGCTCAGGGGCAGGCCTGCCAGTGGTAGTTTTTCCGTCCAATAGGACAGCAGCAGTGTATCCAGCCATTCTGAACTCCTCCTCATACTGCTCAAGAAACTGCACAGAAGACCTAATTGTCTGTCTTCCATCATTGCGTATACAGTCTTCGCGGAGGTGCCAACAACGCCAGAAAAGCAGCAGGATTTTTGCCCGGGTGTCCTCATTCTCTGAATCCAGTAGCACCTGCAGCCAGTTATCTCCCGTGTACCGAAATTTCCTCTCCGGCGGCAGATACCAAACCTCGCGCATTGCCGATCTCAGCCCTCTGCTTTTCGTGCACGTGACGACTGCATGGTACTCGTTTTCATCACCTTGGCCACAGATACAACAGGTTGCATCCGTTTCCAGTGTTCGTTTAAACTTATTTTCCTTAGTGGCTAGAGTTTTAGTCGCCACTCTCCATCCGAATATCTCAACTTTTCCGGCCACATTTGATTTCCATATTAAGTCCCACATGCTGCGATCATTGGCTCCCCTTGCTGAGCTGGACGGGGCATGGCCTGATTGGGCAAGATTTGCAGCCAGCTTGTAAGCACTCTTAACAGAGAAGATGCCATTGTTTTCATAGTGCCACACAAGGCGGTCTTCTGCATCAGAGTTTGGGATAGGGATCTTGCAGATCACATCTGCATCAAAAGGGTAGAAGATTTGTCGTATTAGGTCTTCATTCCACTCTTTCCTGTCCGGGAGCATGAGCTGATTCACCCAACGAAGCCTAGACCTCCGGATGAATGCCGCTGTCATGAGGCCTTCCCTCCTTGGTAGCCATTGGTCGCGCTGGATTTGGATGTTTTTCCCGTCACCCACTCTCCATATTATCCCCTTTTTCAGAAGCTGCAGTCCAAACTCGATGCCTCTCCAAACAGGCGATGCATCCGATGCAAAGACAGTGTCTAGGATATTTCCGTTGGGGTAATACTTAGACTTGAGCACCCTTGCACATAGGCTCTCCAGGTTTTGGATTAATCTCCAGCCTTGTTTAGCAAGAAGAGCCTGGTTGAAGAGGTGCATGTCTCTAAATCCAATGCCGCCCGCTCTCTTAGGTTTTATCATGCGATCCCAAGACATCCAATGAACCTTCCTATGTTCCTCTTCATCCCCCCACCAAAAATCTCTAATCATCCTTTCGTACTTCTCGCAGAAGCCTTTGGATAGCATGAAAACACTCATGACGAAGGTTGGGAGCCCCTGGACCACTGACTTGACGTGAACCTCTTTTGCCGCATAGGACATAAATTTTTCCGACCAATCATTGCATCTCTTTCCAAACCTATCCAAAATCGGTTGGAACTGATCATCCTTCATTCTCCCCTCCGGGGTTGGTAATCCAAGGTACTTGCTTTCAAAAGTGTCTACTTGCACCCCAAGAATACCTTTTATACCCTCTCTTGTCACAGCCGGGCATGCTTCACTGAAAAGAAGAGAGCATTTGCTCTCACTTAGGAGTTGGCCCGTGCACTCCTGGAAGATGGCAAGGACTTTTTTAACGGTCTCTGCTTGCTCTGTCGTGGCCTTGAAGAAAATCAGGCTATCATCTACAAAGAGGAGGTTTGAAATGCCCAGACTATTCCTTGCAATCTTTATGGGTGTCAAGTTTTTCTCCACTATCTCCTTCTTCAGTAGGTGTACTGGGCCGTCCGCCACGAATAAGAACAAATATGGGCTCAGAGGGTCTCCTTGCTGTAGGCCTCGTGATGGGACAAACGGGTCAAGCAGGTGCCCATTTAACCGCACCGAGTATCGTACAGACCGGATGCACTGCATCACCCAGTCTGTCCATTTCCTACAAAAACCAAATTTTCGGAGCACACCCTCTAGAAAATCCCAGTCCACTCTGTCATAAGCCTTGGCTAGGTCCACCTTGTACGCGCAGAAATTGTCTCTGATATTCTTACTGTGTTGGATTTTGTGGAAGCATTCGAACGCAATAATGGCGTTGTCCGTGATCATTCTACCCGGAATGAAGGCACTTTGTGTCTCAGAAATGATTTCATCCAGCATGGGCCGTAACCGGTTGACGAGGCACTTTGATATCACTTTATAAATGACATTGCATAATCCTATGGGTCTGAAATCCTTTAGCAACTACGCATCTTTTCCTTTAGGGATAAGGACAATCACTGTGTCGTTGATTCCTTTCGGTAGGATCCCATTTTCAAAGAACTCGAGAACCCCTCTGACAACGTCGCCTTTAATTTCCCCCCAGTTTCTTTGAAAGAACCGTGCCGGAAAGCCATCGGGGCCTGGTGCTTTCAAAGGACCAATTTGGAACAGAGCATCACTTATTTCCAACTCTGAGTAAGGTTTAGTCAACAAGTCGTTCATATCATTATTCACCCGGTTCCCAATCAGGTCCAGAACAACCTTTGGATCGACCGATTTATCTTTCTCATAAAGCTTTTTGAAGAAATAGTTTGTCATTTCATGAATGCCCTTGTCGTCCTCGACCCATCTTCCTGATTCATCTTTTAGTCTTTCAATGGTATTTTTCTTTCTTCGCCAAGTTGCCTTCTGTTGGAACCACTTAGTATTCCTGTCACCCTCTCTCAGATACGTGGCGCGAGAGCGTTGTCTCCACATGAGCTCCTCCCTCAACAGCAGTTCATCCAGCTCCCTAGCCAAATGGTCAGCTTTGATTTGTTTCTCAGGGTTGAGTGGAAAGCTCCAGATCCTATTTAGTCTCGCCCTAATCTCTGCTGTTTTTTTAATGACCGAGCCAAAATCTCTAGCAGCCCAGCTACGCAGGTCCGTCTGCATCTGTTTCAATTTTGAGCACACTTTCTGCAGGTTGTCAGCCGGTCCGTTCTCTCTCCAAGTTGCAGCAATGGTTGTCTGAAGGCTCTCCACTCTCTCCCACATCTGCTCGTACCTGAAGGAGGTGCACACATTTGGTCCCACTGCTCTCCATTCCTTCCTGCTGCCCACTTTCAACAATACAGGTAGGTGATCAGACCTTGACGAACAAATATGCTGGACAGTGGCATGTTTAAAATAATCCGACCACTCCGGGGAGGCCACGCATCTATCCAAACGCGCTCTAACATTAGCACTGCCCTGTTGCTTATTGCTGTAAGTCCACGCCGGTCCTTTAAAACCCATATCAAACATATTACAGTCAGATAAAACTTTACGAAAATTTTCCATGTTTTTCTCGGATCTCTTTGAGGATGAGAAGTGCTCAGATTGCCACATGGTTTCATTAAAGTCTCCCATCATCATCCAGGGAAGGTTACCACTATCCTTGATCCTCCTAAGCAGAGTCCACATATGATGTCGCTCGTGTGCTTTTGGTTCCCCGTACACAAAGGTCCCTCTCCATTGGAGGCCTTGAGGGTTCAAACGGATCAACACATCGATATATCTCGCCCCCACGGCAATCTTCTTTATTTCCACACTCTCATCATAAAAGAGGGCAACGCCAACACCTTTTCCAGTGCTAGGTTGCACGATACAGTGATGAAGGCCGAGCCTCCATTTTAGATTCCTAACGTATTTATTATTTTGTCGGGTTTCAGAGAGGAAGACGAGCTTGGGCTTGTAGGTGTGCACTAGGCACACGAGTTCCTGAACTGTGCGAGGTTGCCCGAGGCCTCGACAGTTCCAAGCCAAGATCGTCATGGCCCCTGGCGGGCGCCATCCTTAGCGCCCACCAGTGGACCGGGAGCCCCAGGCCCGGTAGCTTCCTTGTCGTCCTTCTTCCCATCCTCACCCATGCCTGCAGCACACACTTTCTTGCTCTTGTCCGCTCCATCATCTTGGCCTGTAGCCTCTGCATCCACTGACCCAGCATTCTCACGGCCACCTCTCTTGCCCAGCACCGAAGTTACCTCACCTGATTTCTTCTTGTTTATCTTGCTGTTCCTCACTGCCTTGCTATTGGTTTGATAACCTTGGTCTCATCACTGAGGGAAATACCTACCGTTGTTGTGCTGCATCATCCCTTCCTCTTTGGGGAAATACCGACGTAGTTCTAGGAGACATCAAAAGGAATTTCTGGCGCTGTTGCCGGGGAGACATCATCAACATGAACCAGGTTCCTAATCACAAATCTCATCTGCTTGCAATTTACATTATTTGCCATTTACCTCTCATTTTCCTCTCCCCCACTTCACAAAAATTTGCTGTTTTATTCGCCCTCTTTTTCGTTCGCCGTTTTCTCGTCAGATCTGTTTTTGAGTGCAATCTTGTTGTGTAGTCACCGTGACTCAAGAGAACACCAAGTTGTGGGATTTCTCAAATACCAACAGCAATGATTTTATTAGCACCCCGATTGCTTCTCCTGCCACTAATGCAGAGTCTTGTGATATTAATACTGCTTTGTTGAATCTTGTTATGAAAGATCAATTTTTCGGTAGTCCTAATGAGGATGCCGCCTCCCATCTTAACACATTCGTGGAATTATGCGATATGAAAAAGAAAAAAGATGTGGACAATGATGTTGTGAAGTTGAAATTATTTCCATTTGTTTTGCGAAATCACACAAAAAATTAGTTTTCTTCTTTGCCTCACAATAGTATCGATTCTTGGAATAAGTGCAAGGATGCTTTTATTAGTAAGTATTTTCCGCCCGCAAAAATCATTTCCCTTAGAACCCAGATCATGAATTTCAAGCAGCTTGAACATGAGCGTGCTGCACAATCTTGGGAGAGGATGAAATTGATGCTAAGGAATTGCCCAACTCATGGGTTAAATCTTTGGATGATCATACAAATTTTTTATGCGGGATTGAATTTTGTTTCTCGTAATCTTTTAGATTCTGCCACGGGGGTACTTTTATGGAAATTACTTTGGGTGAAGCTACTAAATTACTTGACAATATTATGTCAAATTATTCACAATGGCATACCGGAAGAGCTCCTACTAGTAAAAATGTCAATTCGGTAGAAGAAATAAATTCTTTGAGTAAAAAAGTTGATACTCTTATGAAGTTGGTTGTTAATAAAAATGCTCCTTTTGATTTTAATGGTGTTCCTTTGTCTACTTTGATTGAGCAAAATAGTGATGCCATAGATGTGAATTTTATCTCGCGAAACAATTTCAATAGCAATGCTTATAGAGGTAATTTTAATCCTAGGCCTTTTCCAATAATTCCTCTAATAATTATGGTAATCCTTCTTATAATAATAATAGGAACACCTCTGATCTTGAGAATAATATTAAAGAATTTATCAATACTCAAAAAGTTTTCAATGCTACGATAGAAGAAAAGGTGAATAAAGTTGATGATATGTCTAGAAGTATTGATAGAATTTCTCACGATGTAGAAATTCTCAAGATGCAATTTTTTGTTCCTAAGGTTGAAGAATCAATTAAAGATCTTTATGTTTCTATGGATTAAAGTAAGAAAAAAACCGCTATGCTTAGAGCTAAAAGAGAATTTTTAGAAAAAGCGTTTTCTAGTGATTGCTTTCATAAAAGTGATGAAGATCTTAAATGATTGGTGTTTCTTTTATTGCTTCTTTGTTTAGTAAAATTAAGATTGATGAAAAATGGACTGGAGAAGAGTCAACTTTAGCTAGAAGGCATCCTGATAATTCGGAGGGTGAAAATCTTGTTGAGAAAACTGATAAAAGTGGGTTTGAAGAGATCAAAACTTTAACTAGTAATGTATCCACTCTTTTGTTTCACAAAGACTTTAATTATGATAGTTGCCCTTTGGTGAATTGTATTTCTTTGTTGCAATCCATGATAAATTCACCCCATGCTTATGAACAAAACTCTTTTACTAAACATATTGTTGATGCCATGATGAAAGATTTTGAAGAAAAGTTGGAATTAGAAGTTTCAATTCCTAGAAAATTACATGATGAATGGAGTAAATAGCATAAAACTACTACTTTACAGGCTAGGGTTCCAAAAAATTGCCAGTTTTTAATTTTTCTCAGATAACTACCAAGTGGGTGGTCGGTTGTTTCAAAAACCGAAATCCCACGTTGCTAACATTTTAAGCCGATTTATGACAGGTCGGGCCCACTCCTAAACAATCCGTTAGTTGACCGTTTTGTTTGACCGTTAACTTATTGTAGGACCCACATGTAAGATGTCTCTTCTTCCTCCTACCATTTCTTCTCTCCTTGTGTCTCTTTCTTTCCCGTCTCCTCCTCCTTGCAAAGGCCCGAGCTCTAGCATCCACCACTGACTGACGGCCACCCCTACCACGCCCCACGGCCAGGAGCAAGGGCCGGCCGCCGCGAGCCGGCCCCAGGAGCAAACGCTGCTGCAAGCCACCGCACCCAGGGGCATGGGCCGCCGCGCCCAGGAGCACAGGCTGCCGCGAGCCACGCGCCGTGCCCAGGAGAAGCGGAAGCGGCCGGCAAGGAACTCCGCCTAGGCCCAGCCCGTCAGCCGCCTGGAGAAGCCCCGCCTTTCGCGCCGAGGAATGTTGTGGCCGAGCAGCCTCCTTCCGCCTGGCCCGCAACCTGGTCGCCGGCACTATTCCTGTCGCAACGGAAGGGAGCTCCACACGCTGCCCGCGATGGAAGGGAGCTCCATGGTGGTGCCATGGCTGCTGGCCGGCGACCCTCACGTCGGCTGCTGGCGCATGGCCACGGGAGGGACCTGATTGCATTTTGAAAATTTTGCAGGGACCTGATGGCATTCTTGAAAAGTTTACAGACACTGACATGTGGGACCCACGTGTCAGTTAACGGTCAAACAAATGGTCAAATAGACGGATCGTTTAGGTGTGGGCCCAACCTTTCATAAACCTGTTTAACTTTTTAACAACGAAGATTTTGGGTTTTTTGAAACAGCCGACCACCCACTTGGTAGTTATCTAAGAAAAAATAAAAACCGGTAGTATTTAGGAACCCTAGCCTGTAAAGTAGTAGTTTTATGCTATTTACTCTAATGAATGGGAACCTACCATCAAAGTCAAGATTAAGTATTATGAGTGTTTTGCTTTATGTGACCTGGGTACTAGTGTTTCTAGAATTCCAAAATCTTTATGTGATGGGCTTGGTCTTACCGATATTGAAGAATGCTCTTTAAATTTGTAGTTGGCAGACTCTACAATTAAAAAGCCTATGGGAAGAATTAATGATGTTATTATTCTTGCAAATTGGAATTACGTGCCCATAGATTTTATTGTTCTTGATATTGATTGCAATCCGTCTTGTCTAATTATACTCGCTAGACCGTTTTTACGTACTATTGGTGTCGTGATTGATATGAAAGAAGGCAATATTAAATTTCAATTTCCACTAAGGAATGGTATGGAACACTTCCCTAGAACAAGAATTAGGCCACCATATGAATCAATCATGAGGGCATCGTATGGATCTAGAACTAAAAATGACAACACTTAGATCCTTTGCATTATGCCTAGCTAGGGGCGTAAAACGAAAGCGCTCGTTGGGAGGCAACCCAACTTGTATCTTTTTGCTTTTTGGTTTTCTTGCTGTTTTCAATAAAATACCCAATTATGCCTCTGATTAGATGTGTTTTCGTGGTTTAAATTAGTGTTTGTACCAAGTAGGCCCTTTAGGATGATTTGGGTGAGAGTTGATTTGATCTTGCTGAAAAACAGAAACTTTTGCGCTCACAAAAATAATTCCCATTTTTAATAGAAGAGTGCTTTTGAGTTGGTTCTTTTTGCAGAAGATTAATATACAACCATGTTTTCCTACTTTTCAGAATTTTTGGAGTTACAGAAGTACTCGAAATATCCAGAGTTCTACAAACTGTTATGTTTTTGACAGATTATGTTTTCTTTGCATTGTGTGCTTGTTTTGATGATTCTATGGTTTTCTTTGAAGAGTGTTTTCCATACAAAAGTTGGAATACAGTAGATAAAATGCAAAAATAAAATATGAATGGGTTTGCAACAATACTTGTAGTAGTGGTTTTCTTTCTTGTACTAACGGATCTCACGAAGGTTTTGTAGAGTTTTGTGTGATTGAAGTTTTCAAGTTTTGGGTGATATTATGATGGATGAAGGAATAAGGATTAGCAAAAGGCTAAGCTTGGGGATGCCCGAGGCACCCCAAGATAATATTCAAGAAGTATCAAGCAAGTAAGCTTGGGGATGCCCCCGTGTGGCATCCCCTCTTTCTTCTAACGATCATCGGTATTTTACTTGGAGCTATATTTTTATTCGTCACATATTATGAATTTTGCTTGGAGCGTCTTGTATGATATGAGTCTTTCCATGTTTTGCTTTTTATTTTAAGTCTTGAATCCTTGCTGGACACACCTTTTTGAGAGAGCTAAAAATTATGCTATGCTTGCTCCTATGCTTCACTTAAATTTTTAGAGCCATGGAATGGCTCTAGTGCTTCACTTATATCTTTTTGATCACGGTTTGCTTTGTTATTTTTTAAGAAATGCTCTCATGCTTCACTTAGATTTATTTGGAGTTAGTAATTTTTTTAAGAAATTCACTCTTGCTTCACTTAAGTTATTTTGAGAGAAAGAAATATTATGCTCATGTTCTTCACTTGCATTTGTTTGAGCTTATTAAAAGCAACATATGAAACTAGTCCCAAAGTGATAGATATCCAAGGAGGATATAATAAAAACATTCATGAAGATCATTGGACAAAATAAACTTGGTTCTTTGTAATGGCTTTGAGATATGACGATATGATATGTGAGTCATGTTGATGAGTAATTATACTTTAGTAAGTATAGTGGTGTTAAGGTTTATGATTTCCTATGCAAGCACGAAAGTCAATAGTTATGCAATGAAATTACATCCTACTTGTGGTGCATTATTCGGTGTTAATTATGCTTAATGCTCGCTTATGAGATTTTTCGTTTCTTGGTTGGACGCTTCTCAATCTTTTTGCTGGCCTTCATTTGCACTAAGTATGATCACTACTTGTGCATCCAAAACCCTTTAAACCAGTTTTGCCATATGAGTCCACTATACCTACGTATATGCGGTATTTCCGTGCCGTTCTAAGCAAATTTGTATGTGCCATGTCTAATTTTCAAAATAAATTTCTCTTTTGTGTGCTCGTACCGCTCGGGGCGGTGAGGGGTGGCCGATATTTCCATGGTAGATGTGTTATTCTCATGATGAGTGTTTATTCACTTGTCATTGCACGAGAGTACGACAAAGGTATTAGGGATGCATAGTCCCGAAATGAAAAATGAATTTACTTTATGTTGTCAAATAATAAATTCCTAGGAAAGTGTTCGTATGGAGGGCACCCGTGGATACGGTTAGCCATGGAAAGTGAAAGTATGATGGAGAAAGGAATAAACTTTATTTTTTGTTTGGGAGCTGCCTATGATGTATCTAGCATGGAAAGTGTTGGGAGCTCTAAGTCGTTTTCGTTGGTGGGAAAAGTATGCCTCCCAAAATGTTTTATCTCTCAATTTTTGCTTTAAGCTCTCGCACCTCTATAAATAGCTACTTCCCTTCGTGAAGGGCCTTTCTTTTACTTTATGCAAATTTTTTTACTTGAGTCTCCATCTTCTCTTTATAAAGCACCAACTAAGGGGCCCTATGATTGTACTTGAGCATTGGGTATAGCTAGTATTCGAGTGTGTTTCATGAATGGGTCAATGATTGAGCATACTAGGCTAGGGATAACTTGCTTTAGCGTTGATATTTTGAAAGACATGGTTGCTTGTTGATATGCTTGAGTATTAAAGTCTTCATGTCAAAAGTAGACTATTGCTTTGAATCATATAAAAGTCTGTTTTTATCATTTAACTACAAAGAAAAGAATATCTGATGAACATGTTAGGCAGCATTCCACATCAAAAATTCTGTTTTTATCATTTAAATACTCGAGGACGAGCAGGAATTAAGCTTGGGGATGTTGATACGTCTCCAACGTATCTATATTTTTTGATTGTTCCATGTTGTTATATTATCATTCTGGGATGTTTTACAATCATTTTTGGCACTAACCTATTGACATAATGCCTAGTGCGAGTTGCTGTTTTCATCGCATGCAATCAATACCAAGCGGAGTCCAAATGCAGCGAAACTTTTTGTGGATTTTTTCTGGACCAAAAGACACAAGATGGGCCGAAGAAGTACCAGAGAGGTGCCCCGAGGGGGCCACAACCCACCACGGCGCGCCTAGGGGCCCAGGCATGCCTAGGTGGGTTATGCCCACCTTGGTGGCCTCCCGCACCACCTCTTTGCTCTATAAATACCCCAATATTCCAGAAAACCTAGGGAAGCCAACGAAATTCAATTCTAGCCACCGCAAGTTCCAGAACCACCATATCCAACCTAAACACCATCATGGAGGGGTTCATCATCCTCATTGGTGCCTCTTCGATGATGCGTGAGCGTGAGTAGTTCATTCTAGACCTACGGGTCCGTAGTTAGTAGCTTGATGGCTTCCTCTCTCTCTCTCTCTCTCTCTCTCTCTCTCTCTCTCTCTCTCTCTCTCTCTCTCTCTCTCTCTCTTGCTTCTCAATATAATGGTCTCTTGGAGATCCATATGATGTAACTCTTTTTGCGGTGTGTTTGTTGGGATGCGATGAACTTTGTGTTTATGATCAGATCTATGTTTTTATCCATGAAAGTTATTTGAGTCTTCTTTGATTTCTTATATGCATGATTGCTTATAGCCTCGTATTTCTTCACCGATATCTGGTTTTTGTTTGGCCAACTTAATCTATTTATCTTGCAATGGGAAGAGGTGCTTTGTGATGGGTTCGATCTTACGGTGCTTGATCCCAATGACAGAAGGGGAATCGACACGTATATATCGTTGCTATTAAGGATAACAAGATGGGGTCTATTTCTACATAAATAGATCTTGTCTACATCATGTCATCGTTCTTATTGCATTACTCCGTTTTTCCATGAACTTAATACACTAGATGCATGCCGGATAGCGGTCGATGTGGGAGTAATGTAGATGCAGGCAGGAGTCAGTCTACTAATCTTGGATGTGATGCCTATATAATGATCATTGCCTGGATATCGTCATGAGTATTTGAAGTTCTATCAATTGCCCAACAGTAATTTGTTTATCCACATTTTTTATTTTTCTCGAGAAAAGCCACTATTGAAACGTACGACCCCTGGGTCTCTTCTTTATTATATTTTCCTTTGAAATTTATTTTCTTTTGCTTTTATTTTTAGATCGATTAATCCAAAAATACAAAAATACCTTTCTGCAATTTTTAGTAATTTATTTTATCTCGCGTTCCCGCAAGATCTATTTATCAAATCTACTACGGTTTTATCTATCTTTTTACCCGTGAGGGATTGACAACCCCTCTCTTACATCGGGTTGCAAGTATTTGTTCTTTGTGTGCAGGAGTTGTTTATGTGGTGTTGTGTGGTTCTCTTACTGGTTCAATAACCTTGGTCTCATAGTGAGGGAAATACCTACCGTTGTTGTGCTGCATCATCCCTTCCTCTTTGGGGAAATACCGATGTAGTTCTAGCAGACATCACTCGACTACAATGTCTACCAAGATTCCCACTTCGGTTTTCTCCTCCTCGGCCATAATCAGCGAATAGGGAGAATTGAGCCTTGCCAACGAGAAGGGGGGAAGACCAGTCGACGAGCCAGGGGATGGAATGTTGTTATAGTAAAACTAGGTCGACTGCAAGCCCCGAACAGACTCAGGAAAAGTTATTGCAGGGAACGCACTCCTACCTCACATCTGGACACCTAAGCCCCCACACATCTGGATCACATGGGTCCTCTCATCACTCAGATTTGCTCTCTTGGCCGACTGGGACCGGCAAGTGAAGATATGTTTGAACAACCCCTAGTGGGGATGACAACCCAAGAATTTTTGACACATCGAGACGAAGGCGGCAAGATACGATATGGCATTTGAGGGAAAGTGGTGGATTTGTGCGTCGAAGAAATTCAGAAATCCTCGAAAAAACAGATGAGGAGGCAAGGAGAAACCTCTTTCCACACGAGTGAGGAGGAGGACCCGCTCGCTGGGGCACGGCGCAGGCTCGACCTCTCCCTCTGGTGGCCTCCAAGATCCGGGACCAACAGGCCGTCGGCGGTGAGCCTGTCTAGGTCCTCCACCGTGACCGTCGACGGTAGCCAGTCGCCCTGGATCCAGCCTGGTGGCAGCGCGGCCCGGGAGCTCGAAGCCTTCTTCCCCTTGACCGCCTTCTTGGCGCGCTCCAGCTTCGCTGTCTTGTCCTTCGCCATCTCCATGGTGGTCGTCAGCGTCGAGCAGCGCAGCGGTGGAAGAGGAGGAGAGGCGAGCGGAAGGGGGAAAAAGGAGAGCACTGTTTTGCGCGCTCTTCGGTCACGTCGCCTCTTATAACTTCACATCCAAGTCATTGACAACTGGGCCCGCGAGATCCTGGCGCATCCTATTGAGCAAAGACTACGTAGTACGTGGCGAAAAAGGTGGAGCAAAAATTGAGGAGTCCCTCCCCACTTGCCCCACTTACCGTGCCGTTGCCGATCATCATGCTTCTCCAAAAATTTGAATCCCGTAGAATCCGGGCGTGATAGAACGATCGTTTGCGTCGAAAGATCGCCTTGATCACTTGGGTCCGACCCGACACTCGGGATCACATGGTCACATATCAAGCCAGAATCGGCCGAGGCGATTGATAAAGAATTAAAGCACCGCAGGTGTCTGCAGGACTCTGAAGCGCATCCGAAGCACCGAGTCTAGCCAGAACCCGCACCAATCCTTTCATTCAAACCCCGATCCATTCGGGGGCTAATGATGACGACATGTAGCCAGGGTAGGGTCACATGTCTGACCTACATACCCTACCCAAAGGCATTATATACAGGAAGTCAAGACCTACAAAGTTAGAAAGGAGACACCGACTGGAATGACCGCAACATACAAGTCACTCGAACACAGGATCCACTCGAAAGTTTCCCCATCACTCGACTGTCCCTGTTTCACTCAGAGTTTCAAGCACCACTAGAAGGAAGAAGACATAGAGTCACCCTGGGATGGCAACCGTCGGACGATCAGTTCATCACCGTAAAGAGCACCAAATGCAGACGTTACCAGTAATGCTCGGCCCTTTACTTCTCCATCGAACCCTTGGGTAATGGGCATTCATGAGGGGCCAGAGGACTCTATGTAAGCCAGAGCTGCTTAGCGTGGAGCCATCGGAGCCACCGGGTTTTCGTCTCTGCCTCAATCAATGAAAGGCAGCACGCCCACTCGAAGAGATGGTCCTCCTTGTTGGGCACCCGACGACGGCAGGCGGACTGCGCAGACCCGTTGGACCCGCCCATCATCTCCCTTGTCCTCTGCCTCTCGCGGCTGGCAGCTTGTGCCTCCGACTCCGGAGAACGAATCCGCGATGTCGGCTGAGCATGCACTAGAACCCAGTGCTGCCCGCACGGAGAAGCGGTCGGAGGTGGGGGAGACCGTCGGGCGGGAGGAGTAGATTGGACATGCCTCGCAGATCCGCACGCGGGGCGGGAAAGGCCGGCGCCAGCAATGGCGCTGCCACAACGGGCGACAGGTGGCATCGCACCGGAGCCGGAGCTGCCGCCTATATCGACCCACGAGCGCTCAAGTGCGATATGGAGCACCAGCTCCTTGTCTCCGGAGCTGCCGTCGGAGTGGCTGTCGGTGCTGGACATGCTCGCCGGTGGTAGGGATTTGGCGGATTGGGAAAATGGGAGCGCCGGGGAGGGGAGCGGAGTGGAGCGCGGTGAGCTAGGATTTGTGTCGGACGGGGTTTTTGTGGGGTCGGAGTGGACCAGCGATGGGCCGGGCTGATGTGGCGGACAAGCCCGGGCGTGCCCATGCCGCCTCATATCCGCCCTACATTTGGGACAGATATGAGGGGTGCCAGTCAGCCCGGGCATTTGAGGCCCATCTGAAAGGTCCGGTTGGGTCGGTTTTTTGTGACCGGACAGCCTACCCGGACGTTTGAGACGGATATAGGGCGCCCGGTTGTAGATGCTCTTACGTTGGCACTTTGGCTAGGAATGTAATTCATTCTTCTGGAGCGGTGTGGTAAATGTTGACCTGTAGGAAGGATGATGGTGATGTCTACGTAGGTAACTGAAAAATATACTCCCTTCATCCGGAAATACTTGTGATTAAAATGGATAAAAGAAAATGTATCTAGATGTATTTTAGTTCTAGATACATATCTTTTTGTTTATTTTGATGACAAATATTTTTGAACGGAGGGAGTACTTGTTAATGATCAAGGATGTCCTCTAGGTCCAACTAATCAACTCTAGAATGTGCCTTACCTCATACAGTACATGCTATTTTCTATCAAAAGCACGCTATGAACGGCCATCGTGTAGTTTCAACCCATGCTGCCATCAAATTGCGTACTACTCCATGCGTTCCGATTTACTCGTCGTGATTTTAGTTTAAATTTGAACTAGAACCACGGCGAGTAAATCGGAACGGAGGGAGTACAAGTTTACAACTTGTCTTTTGCTTGTTCATGTTGCCTGAGCTGCGAGTGGGGTGTTGGTTAGGCACTGCCACTTTGGCGGCCTTCTAGACTTCTAGTATTCGTTCACTGATGATTCGATGGGAGGTATATGGAACGTCTCTAATTTGATGAACTATTGCCTCTAGGAAGGTTGACTAGAAGGTTTGCTCAAGAGAGAGCAGCTCCACCTAACAGATACAGTTGATGCGGTGAGGTGTTCTTCTGCATTCTATTACACTGTTTCCTTTGAGGCCGAATCAGGAAGTACTTATGCCTGAACCAACATCTCAAACTTTTTTGATGTTGCACTTGTTTGTGAATGTGCACATTTTATATTTTAGTGACACATTTGAAAAACAAATGTGATTTTCCTTGCGCACAAGGCTGAGCAAGTATATATGGTCAAACATCCAGTATTACAGTAACCGTTCCCTTTTAGTATTTGCATGGAGCCATGAATTCTCATCATAGAAAAGGTGTACTGGGATCATGGCCATACAACTAGCTAGTATCATGCTACTGTCCAGTATTTCGGAATGAGTGGTCTACCATGGGCATGAAATATTTTTACTAGGATTCGGGGCTACAAATGAAACTGCTCAAGCTAGTGTGCTCACTGCCACGGTGCAGCTAATATCTTTTGCGGATTTCTGTTACAAGCATGCACGAAACAGGAAACGTGTGTTGTGCAGTTGAACTCTTTTAGTAGTCTAGGCCTTCCAAATGCATAACTGCATTGGGGATCTACAAATATCACTTGTGTAAAACTCTGAGGACACCGATTTTGTTAAAACATACCTTCCCTGTAAGGTCAGTATGCATACAAAGCTGTACTGCAAAGCAAACTTGAGTACAACTTGTCTCTTTCATCCATCTGCAGGGTCACATGGTACTGTGATCATATCATTTGGATGTTACTAGCACACTTTCCCTCCATCTATGCAAGTGGTAACATGGTATGCCGCGTTGATGGGACGTCGAAAATCGCAGCATGATCCGATCGATATTTTTGAGCCATTGGCATTTTTTCGCTGGCACGTCAACTCGGAACTTTCTGTAATTTGTTTTACCTACTTGTCGCGATGAAAAATCTTCCAGAAGCTTTTGAATTCCGGTAGCTGTTTTTTCACTAGCGGACTAAACCTATCATGCACATCGGTCCTTGCAGACGCGGAAGGTGTACCCGTGTGACGACCTGAGGTCGGAGCTCGGCGACAGGTCGTAGAGGGATCACCGGACCAATTCGCCTGTTCAGGTCATGTTTCTGGGTAAATTGAAAATCTTCCGCTCTTCCACTACTGGAGCTTGCATCTTGATGGATGATTCTTCCTTCATCTCTTGTTGTTAGATCATCAATAACCAGACTCGTGAAACGCTCCCTATAAGTCCGAGCGGACAGCCTGATAGTGATCGGTCACAAAATCTCAACCCAGCCGCACCCCTCATATCTAGATTGGTCATTGTCTGTGAATCCGCCCGGGCGCGTCCACGGACGTCTAGGGGGACGGATTTGCTAAGTCCGGTTATAGATGCTTTTGCAAGCCAACACGCCAAACCTCATCATCTCATAGATCTGCGGCGATCTTCACCGCCGATAACTCACAGCTCACGGGCGGCGCTGCATGCACGGAGAGACATTCTAGGTCAAGTGAAGCGTAATCGCTGTAGACGGGGCGGCGCTGCTGGTGTTTCTGAATGAAAACGACGTGACGGGGGCAATAATACGGGCGACGGTGTCAGCTGGGGCGGGGTGCGCGGTTTGGCCCGGCGTCTGCGGGTCGCTGTGTAACGTGCCCTGGCAATGGGTTGGTTTCGGAGCTTAGCCGAGGCCGCGACGCAAGTGGTCGCTGTGGGCATGATGAGACCAAAAGCGCCATTGATTTGCCCTTGGTCTCATCCATCCCTGCTCGCCCGTTGCGTGTGCGTACAAAAACACGTATAGCTGGTCCATGGAGCCCGATGCGTTGGGCGATTTGGCCGGTTGTAGCTAGGGCTACGGCTTTGGTCTCTTGCAACCGGCAGCTAGCTGGCTAGACCTGCTTGGCTTTGGCTTGTGTAACAAACTACCAACTGGCCGGGTCAGCTAGCCAGCCAGTCATAGGAACATCATGCGGAGGATTAAGCTAGCTAGCTGGTTTGCGTATGGTGTAGGATGCACTGCAGCTGGTTGCTTGCACAAGGCCACAAGGCCACAACCACAACCATACCCATTCATCTATCACCCATATCAGTGGCCCATATGCATGTATGGCCGCTCTGATTAGCTTCATCAGGGTGTGGTTGCACTCTGCTAAGCTTACTTCCCTCTGGGGTCAACTGTTACTACACATGCATATATGTGCCACTCTGCATACGATCAGCTCACCGTTTCACTGCATGCATGTTATTACAGCTCGTGCTTACACTTTCCTGAGCACCTAATTGACTTCTGTTATGGCTTGAGCTATCTCCCATGCATGTGTAAAGACACAAAACGTACACATGGGAGTATCTACATATTTGAGATTTCGGTGCACATATGGACGATGCGATGTGAGCCACGTATTCCTGTCCTTCACTAGGTTCCAACGGGGCTCTTAATGTGCCAGCTAGGAGTGGTGTGACCCCCTTCTTCACATGCATGCATGCATGCATGCAAGGCCCATGCAGCGCAGGGTACCCTACACCGGCCGTCACCAACCAAATCACATGCGTGCGTGATACACATATACACGCCGTCTCCGGCCGGGCTATATAAACCACCCACACCTTGCTAGCTTCCTTCATTAGACCTACTAAACCCTCCTAGCTCACTCTCGCCAGCACTAGCTAGCTAGCTTAGCCGGCAGCAATGGCGTCCAGGACCTCGGCGGCGTGCCTGCTGGCGCTGCTGGTGGCCAGCACGTTCCTGGCCGGCGACGCGTGCAACAGCTGCAAGCACCACACCCCTCCCCCGGCGTCCCCGTCCCCGCCCCCGCCAGCGCCTGCTACCCCGACGCCATGCCCGCCACCGCCGTCATCGGGCGGCACGGGGTACTGCCCCACGGACACACTGAAGCTGGGCGCCTGCGCCAACGTGCTGGGCCTAGTGAGCGCGGGCGTCGGCACCGCCCCCAGCGGCGGCGGCGACAAGTGCTGCAGCCTCCTCGGCGGCCTGGCCGACCTTGAGGCCGCCGTGTGCCTCTGCACCGCGCTCAAGGCCAACGTCCTCGGCATCGTCCTCAACATCCCCATCAAGCTCAGCCTCCTCCTCAACTACTGCGGCAAGACCGCCCCCAAGGGCTTCCAGTGCGCTTAATTCATCAGCAAATCGTCCATCACTCAGCGCATGCATGCATCGTCAGTGCATCCGTTATTTTAGTTGTTCATTCCAAATTTGATTTCATCATGCAATAATATATCGGTCGGTTGTTAAGTAGTTTTTCTTGCGTGTGTTAATTTATATGCACTGGTTTGGTGAGATTAATTTGTCTTAGTTTGGCTGTGTCGTACTACAAGAGATACATACGATTGGGTGTGCGTGTGTGAATGAACAGTAATTTGATTAAGCATGTGTAACACTTGTATTTGTTTGATGAAATGTAATTTGCAGAATATTCATTCATTAGTCGCTGCGGATTTCCAATAGCATTTATCTGTTATGTACATTACGTGGTACTCCAACACAAGCTTATTTCATTTCATGAATGAATTTGATGCCGGTTTCATCCTTTTGTCCGAAAAGCACAATAAGCTTGTTTGATGCAAGTGTATGTCCAATGGGATGTTGAATGGTCGTGGCCCATGTCCTGGAGAAGATAGTGTATATGTAGTACGGTATCAGCTTCTTTTTTTGAATAGTCTGGATTGCTTATCGCTAGTATGTACCAATGCAAGTTCCAAGATGTGATTCATTTCCCCCTTTTTTTAGAAATAGTTCATATTTAGAAGATTTTGGGAAAAGTTTGCCATGAAAGAAGATGGGCTGGCAGGGATGAATTTTGTCGCCCATGTTTACATGTGGCCCACTTGTTGGATGCACTACCAAGTTTAAAATGTCAAATCAAAATATATGTGATCCATATTAACTAGGAGTAACAAAATTTCTCCATTTTTTCCTAACACCATTCAACACCCAAAATTTATATTGTTTGATTTATGAATCAATATGAAAATATACTTCATGATAGTTAGTACTGGTAACAATATTTCTCCATTTTTGTACTATTAACATATAGTACTCCATTCAACATCCAAACTGTAAGGGCTACTTTGCTTCAAGGGAAATCTAAAGGATTTTTGAAGGATTGAAATCCACAGGATTTTTCATACATTGGTCCTTTAATTCATAGGATTGGATCCCATAGGAATTTTTCCTATGCAATCCTTTTTACTATGTTTCATAGGAAATCTAACAGCCACTCCAACATCTTTTTTACCATTCCCATGTTTTAAAAATCCTGCGAATCAAAGAGGCCCTAACTAGTTTTATTATACTAACATGATCACTGCATGTATGACAAAGTTACTTGATTAATTTCTTGTGGCGTAGTCTAAATCCCGTATAGAAGATCGTGTATACCATCTTTTGGAGATGCTCTTACTCGGGTATGATCTAAGGTGGAGTTTCTGTCAGATAAGCCCTTGAGCTAGATCCTAACTATGCTACACTATGCCCTGCTAGACTAAAGATATACCAAATGCAGTTATTCATTGAATTTAATGCATATGAAGGCATGCAAACAAGCAATTGAAGGGCCGGAAAGCCAAATTTACCCTTTCAATTTATGTAGAAAATTGGCTTAATTACTTCACAAATTCGTTACTCTTTTTGCATGTATCGCTGATTAATTTCCACTGATCGTGGATCCAAGGATATGAACATCCAGAAAATGGAGTGCACAGACCACAGGAGGATTACATCAGTCAAATTCGGTGAGATCGGAGAGATAAAACACAAAATGTACCTAGGTTCAGACCCTGGCATGTCCTTCCTTTTAATCTTTGCTGCAATATGTCAAGAACAGCGTCAAACTGAGCAACGTGATGCATCGGTGTTTGTTGCAAACGTCAATACAATAGATTTTTTTCTTTTTCTTTTTTGCAAAAAAGAGGAACTAACGACTTTAGGTGACATATGTGTGCAAGTTGTGACTTTTACGCTATGAACTACTCCCTCTGTCCCAAAATGTAAGACGTTTTTGAGGCTTAGACTAAGTCTCAAAAACGTCTTACATTTTGGGACGGAGGGAGTAGTTTTTAATACTATACGCTTGTATAGCAACCTCTGATGTAGTATGAGGCAAAAGCAAGGGGTATCCGCTGGATTGAATACCGTATGGGAATCATACGCTCAAGAGTCGTACGCAGAGTACTTTACTTTCATACTCATATAAAGATATAGCTCAATCTCCTCTCCGCCACCGACAAATAGTACCACTTCGGGCAGGTTATGATCGCTTACTATGCAAGGTGCTATGAAGGGGCCGGTAATCATTTCTGTCAAGGAGCCCATCATTCAGATTGAAAAATGTGGGTTATGTAGGTATAGTATACCTGTTATATATTCCTTTCCCTGTATATAAATTCCGTTGTAAGCGTGCATACAAACTCCGCTCCGTGGCCGGCATAAACTACAAGAAGATGATCACACTCACCCCATATCTTTTCCAACACATGAATGGCCATCGCCATGCCGGTGAAGGTGACCTTTGCAGTTTCCAGGCCGGCGCGGCGAGATGGGTGGTGCTGCGAGACGTCTTTGCCTTTCACCTCTCTGGCGTCGGTCGTGGTGACCCTCCTGCCGGGGAAGCCAACAAAACCCGAGCGCTCACGGGCGGCGCATCCTTACAAATCACCCGTACCAGCCAGCCAGCTGCTGCCTTTCCCTGCCTCTGACCCTGACCAGGATCGGCACCAGCCACTTGCATTCTAGTGCAATTGCAACGTGAATTGCTGGGTGGATCCATCGGCCGGCACCAACCGTATCATGCATGCATGTTGCTTGACTGACCGCCATTTTCGTGTCCCATCATTATACATACATGCATGCATGTGACGCGTTTTCACTCTACTGTTGCACGATAAGACGGCCCATGATGAAATTTCATTAGAAGGAAAGAAGAAAGACGTACTCCCTCCGTAAACTAATATAAGAGCGTTTAGATAACTATTTTTAGTGATCTAAACGCTTTTATATTAGTTTACAGAGGAAGTACTATGTATTGTTTGCCGTACGTTGTAGTACGCAGAGTAACAAAAAGCCTCCCACCAGCATTTGTAAAAAAAATCTTCGGCTCGCCTCCGCCCGCGACCTCACGGCCATCTATGTCATCACCGGCTCCGGCTCGGCCTCATTGGCGAGCCTATATGCTCTCATGTCTCAGGCTCGAGCCTTCGCCCCTCTCTCAAATGAAATCGACTGACACAATTTCCAAACACACTCAACTAAGATTTATCAACACCTTTAATGAAATCATTTTACAATTGTCAACATGCTAATTGCGTTGAGATTTGCCTACTACTTTTGTATTGTGCTTTTACGGTTAAACTCTTAATTTAACTAGTAACTTATGCTTCTTTAGATTCCTTAAATCGGTTGAATGGTATTGACAGTCTTGACCAAAATGATGACTCCATTTGCAAAGCAAATCTCTTAGCATGCTCGATTAACAACATCGTTCAAGCATGACACGTTGCGTGCATGGACAAGTTATGGGAAGATCAATGCTCCTTAATATTGGTCAAACATTTATAAGTTTTGCCTGGTTAAGAACAGATGCATCTTATATTCTGAAACGGAGTGAGGATTCCGCATGGGGCTCGGTGGCCTGGTGACAACCAACCAACAGATGCCGCGTCATTCGGTAATAACCTATCCGTAACAATGAAATGAAATCCGAAGGTGTAGCATCACTGCAATATGTATCTACGTCGTATATACGCATACAGGGTCAACACGCAGATCTTTGTCCCATCATCTTTGACCTTGACCGTGACCGTGACGTGGACTATATGCAGCGCATGTAGGGTCGATCGACATGCAGATCTTTTTGGTACTTCGTCTTTGACCGTGACACGTGCATGTCGACCAAATGTTTTAGTGCGTATCACATGCTTGCAGATATAGGAACAAAAACTATACGTCTGCGATGTTTGGTGTCTTCTGTCCGAAGGAGCGTACGGATGGGACGGTTTCGTGGCTTGCTGTGTGCATGGCTCACACTGCTGCCGATCCCACTGCAGAGCCTCGTCATTTTCCGGCTGCACTGGGTATTCCTCATTGGCATGATGCAATGGAACAAGAGTTTCAGGCCCTCCAAAAGAATGATACTTGGCATCTTGTTCCTCCAGTGTCTGGCGTCAACGTCATTGATTTCAAGTGGGTTTTCAAAGTCAAGAGACATGCTGATGACTCCATTGAACGCTACAAGGCACGGTTAGTTGCCAAGGTCTTGAAACAGAGGTATGGTCTTGATTATGAAGACACTTTCAGTCCAGTCATCAAGCCTACTACCATTCGATTAATACTATCTCTTGCGGTTACTCGCGGATGGTTCCTTCGTCAGCTTGATGTGCAGAATGCTTTTCTACATGGCATTCTGGAGGAGGAGGTTTATATGCGTCAACCACCTGGTTTTGTTGACCTGACATGACCTCATCATCTCTGTCGTCTGGTTAAGGCACTATATGGACTCAAACAGGCTCCTTGTGCATGGCATGCTCGCCTTGGATCTGTTCTTCTGGCTCTTGGGTTTACTCCCCCCACTGCTGATACGTCACTGTTTCTCCTCCAGCGCCCTGAGGTTACGATGTATCTCTTGGTTTATGTTGATGATATCATCCTCATCAGTTCCTCTACTGCTGCTGCTGATCGCCTTGTGATTGCTCTCCGTGATGATTTTGCTGTCAAAGATTTAGGTTCTCTTCACTTTTTCCTTGGTCTTGAGGTTTCATGGTCCTCTGCTGGTTTGACTCTCACTCAGAAAAAGTACTCCTTGGACTTGTTGCGTCGTGCTAGAATGCTCAAATGCAAACATGTTAACACTCCGATGTCTGCCACTGATTAGTTGTCTGCTCTTGATGGTGACTCTCTCTCTCGTCTGATGATGCTACTGAGTATCGCAGTCTCATTGGTGGTCTGCAATACCTTACTATTACCAGGCCTGATATCTCCTATGCAGTCAACCGTGTCTGTCAGTTTCTGCATGCACCCAGGACGTCTCACTGGTCAACTGTGAAGCGTATTTTGCGCTATTTCAATTTTACTGCCTCCTATGGTTTGCTTCTTCAGTCTGCACCGTCGTATGAGCTCTCAGCTTTCTCTGATGCAGATTGGGCTGGTAGTCCGGATGACAGGCGATCCACAGGGGGTTATGCGGTATTTCTGGGTCCTAACTTGATCGCCTGGAATGCTCGCAAGCAAGCAACAATGTCTCACAGTAGTACTGAGGCTGAGTACAAAGTTGTTGCTGATGCGACTGCTGAGATCATATGGGTACAGTCTCCGTTGAGAGAGTTGCGTGTTCCTCAAGCTCGTCCTCCGGTCCTATGGTGTGACAACATTGGTGCTACATATCTTTCTTCTAATCCGGTGTTTCATGCTAGGACAAAACACATTGAGGTGGATTAACACTTTGTTTAGGAACATGTTGCACACAAGCTACTCTGTATCAAGTTCATCTCATCAAAGGATCAACTTGCTGACATCTTCACGAACCCTCTTCCATAACCATAGTTTGTAGGATGTAGGCGCAATCTTAACTTGCTTTGTATTTCAGGACATAGTTAAGATTGAGGAAGGGTGTTAGACTGTATATACGTAGCCTCTGTATAGGATGTAGGCGCAATCTTAACTTGCTTTGTATTTCAGGACATAGTTAAGATTGAGGAAGGGTGTTAGACTGTATATACGTAGCCTCTGTATATACAGTGTATATACAGAGGCTACGTATATACAGTCTAACACCCTTCCTCAATCTACTGTATATACAGAGGCTACGTATATACAGTCTAACACCCTTCCTCAATCTTAACTATGTCCTGAAATACAAAGCAAGTTAAGATTGCGCCTACATCCTACAAACTATGGTTGTGGAAGAGGGTTCGTGAAGATGTCAGCAAGTTGATCCTTTGATGAGATGAACTTGATACAGAGTAGCTTGTGTGCAACATGTTCCCAAACAAAGTGTTAATCCACCTCAATGTGTTTTGTCCTAGCATGAAACACCGGATTAGAAAAAAGATATGTAGCACCAATGTTGTCACACCATAGGACCGGAGGACGAGCTTGAGGAACACGCAACTCTCTCAACGGAGACTGTACCCATATGATCTCAGCAGTCGCATCAGCAACAGCTTTGTACTCAGCCTCAGTACTACTGTGAGACATTGTTGCTTGCTTGCGAGCATTCCAGGCGATCAAGTTAGGACCCAGAAATACCGCATAACCCCCCGTGGATCGCCTGTCATCCGGACTACCAGCCCAATCTGCATCAGAGAAAGCTGAGAGCTCATACGACGGTGCAGACTGAAGAAGCAAACGATAGGAGGCAGTAAAATTGACATGGCGCAAAATACGCTTCACAGTTGACCAGTGAGACGTCCTGGGTGCATGCAGAAACTGGCAGACACGGTTGACTGCATAGGAGATATCAAGCCTGGTAATAGTAAGGTATTGCAGACCACCAATGAGACTGCGATACTCAGTAGCATCATCAGACGAGAGAGAGAGTCACCATCAAGAGCAGACAACTAATCAGTGGCAGACATCGGAGTGTTAACATGTTTGCATTTGAGCATTCTAGCACGACGCAACAAGTCCAAGGAGTACTTTTTCTGAGTGAGAGTCAAACCAGCAGAGGACCATGAAACCTCAAGACCAAGGAAAAAGTGAAGAGAACCCAAATCTTTGACAGCAAAATCATCACGGAGAGCAATCACAAGGCGATCAGCAGCAGCAGTAGAGGAACTGATGAGGATGATATCATCAACATAAACCAAGAGATACATCATAACCTCAGGGCGCTGGAGGAGAAACAGTGACGTATCAGCAGTGGGGGAGTAAACCCAAGAGCCAGAAGAACAGATCCAAGGCGAGCATGCCATGCACAAGGAGCCTGTTTGAGTCCATATAGTGCCTTAACCAGACGACAGAGATGATGAGGTCATGTCAGATCAACAAAACCAGGTGGTTGACGCATATAAACCTCCTCCTCCAGAATGCCATGTAGAAAAGCATTCTGCACATCAAGCTGACGAAGGAACCATCCGCGAGTAACCGCAAGAGATAGTATTAATTGAATGGTAGTAGGCTTGATGACTGGACTGAAAGTGTCTTCATAATCAAGACCATACCTCTGTTTCAAGACCTTGGCAACTAACCGTGCCTTGTAGCGTTCAATGGAGTCATGGGCATGTCTCTTGACTTTGAAAACCCACTTGGAATCAATGACATTGACGCCAGACACTGGAGGAACAAGATGCCAAGTATCATTCTTTTGGAGGGCCTGAAACTCTTGTTCCATTGCATCATGCCAATGAGGAATACTCAGTGCAGCCTGAAAATGATGAGGCTCTGAAGTGGGATCGGCAGCAGTGTGAGCCATGCACGCAGCAAGCCACGAAACCGTCCCATCCGTAAGAAGACACCAGACTGGCTCCGTGTGCGAGGACGAAGAATGACAGCAGGTTCTGCTAGCAAGGTCGGTGCAGCAGAGGATGTTGGTGAGGCCTGCACCGAGTAGGGCGAGTCGGGCTCACCGGTGACCGGAACAGGGCTGGTCGGCGACCCTGGCGCCAAAGCAGACCCGGCCAAAGCAGGTGACGGGGCCTCCGGGCCAGTGACAGCAGCAGCCGGCCCGGGCGAGAGACCCGCTAGTGGCCCGGGCGAGCCACGCAAGGCGGGCGCTAGTGAGGCTTGCGAGCCGGGTGAAGGTGGCGCTGGCGAGGCTGCTAGTGCGGACGAGGCCAGCGAGCCAGGCGAGGCAGGCGCTAGCGAGCCCAGCGCCCACGGGGCCAGCGAGGAGCCAGGCCGACCCGGCGCCCGCGAGGCGGACGGGGGAGCCTCCACAGGGGAGACGGGGACAGGTTGGCAGGTGCCGCATGTCATGCATGGCGCATGCACGTCCCGATCAGGACGCTCATCGGTGACCTGTTCATCAAGTAGCTCGAGCCGGGCACCGCGTCCAATACCTGCAGCATGATTAGGAAGCAACGCAGTGGCATATGCAACATCCAGGCATAGGTGTGGACACATGCACTGGTGGTGTAGAAGTGGTATAGTTAGTCGGAAGTGCATGAAAAGGAAAAACATTTTCATCAAACACAACGTCACGAGAGATGTAGGCGCGGTTGGTAGAAACATGCAAGCACTTGTACCCTTTGTGAAGAGAACTATACCCGAGAAAGACGCACTTCTTAGACCGAAACTCTAGCTTGCGCTTGTTGTATGGACGTAAGTGAGGCCAAAATGCACACCCGAACACTTTGAAGAATGTGTAGTCTGGATTCTCATTAAGAAGAAGTTCAAGAGGGGTTTGCATTTTCAGAAGTCTCGAGGGAAGCCTGTTTATGAGAAAACAAGTTGTAGAGAAAGCATCACTCCAGAACCGAAACGGGACGGAGGCATGAGCTAGCAAGGTTAGGCCAGTTTCAACAAGGTGACGATGCTTACGCTCGTACCATTCTGCTGATGTGTATGAGGACATGACACGCGGTGCAAAATCCCAAGTTTGTTAAAAAACGAGTCGAGCTTGTGGTATTCCCCCCCCCCCCCAGTCGGATTGTACATGTATGATTTTCTGCTTAAGAAGACGCTCAACATGTGCTTGAAACTGAATAAAGACATCGAACACATCAGACTTACGTTTAATAAGATATAACCAAGTAAAACGGTTGTAAGCATCAATGAAACTGACATAATAATTGTGACCGCTAATAGATGTCTGGGCATGACCCCATACATCAGAAAACACAAGCTCAAGAGGATGTTTCACAACACGACTAGACTCTGAAAAAGCAAGTTGATGACTCTTGCCCTGCCGACAGGCATCACAAATAGTTTCAGCAGTTTTATTGGACACAACTGGTAGATCATGACGATGCAAAACATGTCGAACTATGGGAGCCGCCGGGTGACCAAGGCGCGCATGCCAGTGTGTAGGCGACACACGAACACCATTGAACGCCTGAGGAGAGGACGACATGGAAGGTGGGCGCGGCGCATCAAGTGCATACAGGCCATGGCGAAGACGACCACTAAGTAGAACGGCCCTCGTGTCCCGATCCTTGATAAAGAAACGAAAAGGGTGAAACTCAGCAAGGATATTATTATCACGAGTAAGTTGAGGAATGGACAACAAACTACGTGTAGCAGAAGGAACACGAAGGACATTAGATAGATGCAATGTGCGAAAATTGTGTGCAAGGAGAGAAGCCTAACCAACATGGGAGATGCGCATACCTGCTCCACTGGGGGTGTGCACCTAATCATGACCACGATATGGCTCCTGAGCAGAGAGCTTACCCATCTCACCGGTGAGGTGGTTGGTAGCTCCAGTGTCCATGTACCACACAGGATCAACGGAGTAAGACGGAGTACGTCCATGATCATGACTCGCCATGGCGGCGGCGGCCTGCCTGTCGTTCCCTTTGCCATTGTTGCCTAGGCCCAGAAAATCTTGCTTGTAGCGACGGTGGCAGCGAGAGGCAATGTGGCGCTCAAGGCCACACAACTGGCAGGCCTGTTGGGCACCACAAGAAGAACAACATGCCACCGGCCGGTTACCACCCGTGATGGTCGGAGCATTGCCCCGCGAGGCCGGCTGTGAAGGAGGCGCCGGTCTGCCTCCTGAAGATGATGACCGCTGGGGCTTGCCACGAGTTGCGGCATTGGCGGAGGCGAAATTGGGGGAGGCCCGGCGCACCTTAATGCACTGCTCACAGCCAAGCAAACGTGCATAGAGCTCACGAGGTGGAAGCGGGTCATCACGGCCATGAACATTCTCAATGAGATTGTCATAATCATCATCAAGCCCATTAAGCACGAAGGTGGTGAACTCCTCATCCTGCAGCGACTGACCAACTGAGGCCAACGTGTCGGCGAGACCCCACATCTTGTTGAAGTAGTCAGTGATGCTGAGGTCACCAAGCTTCGTCTCACCCATCTCGGTGCGTATAGAGTGAGCACGCGCCTGGGACTGAGAGGCAAAACTGGTGTGAAGCGCCGCCCACACCGCCCGCGACGTAGCGGCGAAGATGACCAGTGATGAGATGCTCGGGGTGAGCGAGGACTGGATGGCAGAGAGGATGTCCTAATCCTGAGCCACCCAAGTGTGGAACGCCGGGTGGTGAGGGGGCGGACACTCGAGGGATCCGTCAACGTAGCCCTCCAAATAGCGACTCCGCAGAAGAGGGAGCACCTGGGCACACCAGGACAGGTAGTTGTCCGGCGCAAGCTTCACCGGTAGCAGATGCGAGAAGTAGAACGGCGCCGGCACCATGGCCGAATCAGCATGGGCATGCGGCGATGCATACAGGTCCATCGACGAGGCCGCCCCAGGGTGTACGGGATACACCGAGTAGGGCGGGTAGGATTCGGGGGAGACCGCCCCGGGCGCGCCGTTGTGTGTCGCGGGGGTGCCGTAGGGTGCCGCGGGGGCACCGTGGTAGGGTGCCTCGGGGGCACCGTGGTTTGCCGCGGCCGAAACCACTGCAGCGAGGCAGCCGCAGCTCCATGCGGGTGCGGGGAGGACGCCGGGTAGGGTTGAGGCGGCGCCGGCGCCGAGTACGATTGGGGCGGCGAGGGCGCCAAGGAGGGTTGAGGCAGCGCGGGCGCCGAGTAGGTCAGCGGCGGCGGCGCGCCGTAGTAGTGATGAGGTGGCGGCGCGCCATAGGGTTGGGGCAGCGCCGTCCAAGATGACGACGGCGGCGGCCCACCATGGATCGCGGGAACACCGCCCGCAGAAGGAGCAGCGCCAGAGGGAGCACCTGTCGGGGTGGCGCCGCGGTCTCCCGATCCGATCGGGGAGCGAGGCGACGACGAGGCACCGTAGGCCATCACGAGGGGCTGCGTGGCAAGGAACGGTGAGGCAGTGGCGAGGGCCGGCACCGCGGCGGCGGCGGTAGGAACCGAGGTCGGCGCGACGGCGGCGGTGGCGGCGGCAGCGGAAGACATCGTAACCTAATTTGATACCATGTAAGACATATGATTTGGGAACTGCTCGACAACCCTAACCTGGGATGTGACTATCTCATTATATAGAGGTACCCAAGGGGTGCAATACAATATTACAATACAGATATGCAGAAGCTACGTATATTTAGTCTAACATGCTGTACTCCTAGCTACGTGCTGAGACGTGAACTAATTAAGCAGGCGCGTACGACAATTGCATCAAGTGAATAATCAACCAGCCAACACAACAAGGTCCATTATAACCTAGTTGTTCGATGTCGAGCGTGTCATTAGCTAGCAGTGGCGCGCACGTACGAAGTCTAAACAAACTGGCAAATGATCGATTGATTTATCAAACAAGCAGTATATACGTACAACTAGCTACGTGTCAAGGGTATTGAGGTTCAAACACCGGACAGCTTTGTCGATCAGGGTCCTAGCGACTAATTATATCAGGTCAATATCACCTAAAATGCCAAGCAGAAAGGATGGTTGCATATGGAAGAAGCCAAGTGACGGTGTGGTGAAAATAAATGTGGACGCATCGTTTCATGGAGATACTTTGTCAGGGGAGCTATAGCTCGTGATGACAAAGGAGATTTTATTGCTGCTGCAAATTGGTTTATCCCACATATACAATATGTTGATGCTGCTGAACTTACTGCTATCAGGAACGGTCTTTTTTCTAGCGGCTAGCGTCGGGTGCAATTAAGTCGAAGTTGAATCAGATTGCTCATTTGCTGTGGACACCTTGAACTCCATGGATTATTTGGGTCCTCATGTGGCAATAGTGGTTGATTGCAATCAGCTAGCGATGGAGTTCGGACGCATTTCTTTCAAGCATTGCTACCGTGAGCCGTGAGGCAAATCAAGTGGCGGATGAGTTAGCAAAGAATTTTTTTGTTAGTAGATCCTCTAGTTCTTGGGAATCTGTGATTTCAGATTTTATTTCTCATTCTCTTGTAAACGACATGTCTATTATTTGAGAAGTAAAGTGTTTTACCCGTCAGAAAAAAAAGCTACATTCGTAGTACACTAGTCAATGACATATATGCCGGAGATGTTGCCGTGGATGGGTCTTCTAGGAGGGGCACTGGAAGCCGGAGGGGACGTTCTTGCCGCAGTAGTTGATGAGGAGGCTGAGGTCGACGGGCACGTTGAGGTGGATGCCCAGGATGTTGGCCTTGAGCGCCGTGCACAGGCACACGGCCGCATCCAGGTCCGCCAGCCCCTGGAGCAGCGAGCAGCACGTCTGCTTCGGCGTCGTCACCGGCCGCAGGTTGATCAGCCCGCCCAGCACGTTCGCGCACGCCCCAAGCTTCAGCGCGTCGATCGGGCACTGCCCGCTGCCACCCTTGCCTCCACCGCCGCCGCCGCCCCCTCCTCCTCCCCCTGCCGGCGGCGGCGGGCTAGGCAGGTGGCACCCGCAGTCGTCGGCCAAGGCGAAGAAGAGCAGGTTCAGTGCCAGCAGCGTGACGAGCACCGCCGCTTTCGTCGCCATAGCTTCCTATCCGAGCTACTGCGAGTCTACTACGTACAGGGTTTATTAGAGCTAGCTCACTCTGGCTGTGTGTGTCAAGTGCAAGGGACCTCCGGGTGCTACTTATAGACCAAGAAGAAAGGAAGGTGTTGAACTAGCTCCTAGCTTAGAGCATTTTCAACAGCCGCACAACGTGCGAGTCGCGCTAAAAATGAGAATACCGCGCCGCGCGAGCTGGGTTTTGCGCGCGGCGCTGCGCTGACTCCAGCGGCCGCCGCAAAATAAAGCGCGGCCTAACCGCTCCAGCAGACGTGCTATATTTTTTTTTTCTTGAGACGATTGCATACATAGCATACAAATATGAAGATAATTCGGCACATAGCCTGCTTCTACGATACAAAATGCGTACATCTAGACTTCTCCAATGATATATAGTTCTACTACGTCCACATAGCCTGCTTCTACGATACAAAATAAAACTATTACTACTCGTTCTCCGACTCGGACTCTGCCTCGGTGATGTCCTCCTCCGACGTCTGAGCATAGGCGTCAAGGAACCGCTCGTCGCGGGAGTCCCATGACGACGCATCTCCTAGCGCCATGTTGTATTTAGCGACCGCCTTCCGCATTCGCTTGTCCTCGCGATAGGCGGCTCGCTCCTTTCTTCTCTCCTCCCTCTCCGCCCTCCTCTCGACGAAGAAGTGTTTTTCGTTGATGATGTCTTGCGGGAAGCATTGCCTCCACAACGCCATGACTTCCTCATCCATCCCGGTCAGGCTAAGATGGCACTCCCGTCTCCGGTGTTTGCGACGATCCTCGTCGGTGTTAAGCCGCCGGAAAGGCGCCAACTCCTGTGCCCGCTCCTCCGTCGCCACGTCGGTGAAGTTCATGTCCCAACGGGACCGCCGGAGGCGCCACGCCGCAGCGTCGTACGCGCGGGCGCCATCCTGGGTGGTGGCGAAGGTTCCGAGGCCAAGGCGCACGCCGCCGCCCGACTGAATCAAGGCGGAATAGGTGCCGGACGGACGCACGCGGATGCCGCGATAGCCGGAACCTTCCCGGCGGCGAGGCGGCATGGTGGCGCGGTGGTGGCGTGTCGGCGGCGAGGAGAGAAAGCAGTAGAGAGGGCGAGAGAGAGCGGCAGAGGGCGCTGCAATTTTATAGGGGCGCGTGAAGCGGCGTGCCAAATCTAGCGCGCGAGCTGCCGCCTTTTCCCCCGCGCGCTAGTTTGCCGTCACCCCTGGAGCGTGCAAAACCGGGCCGCGCGTGCTAAAAAGCCAATTTATCGCGCGCGCGTCTTTTGACGCGCTTGTTGAAGATGCTCTTAATTAGGACACAGATATTTTACTCACTCCACGCGTGTAATCGACCAGTCTCTCCATGAGAAGATCACCACGAGATAGCTGATCGCAACAGGTGCACGGCGCATGTGAGCTGGCTTTGGCTTTGGGGATGGGTGGAAGGAGACAAGGAGATGTTTGGAGTGTTGCCGATAAATAAAAGATGTAAAGCAAAATTGTGTAAGTGAAACAATGTCTAGACCGTTGTTCTCAAATCAGACGGCTCTCGGAGCGCAAAATCAACCATAATGTAGCTTGCCGACTTAGCCGCTCAAATCTGCGAATCCCAAGCGACATGGACATATGTGCAGCCGCTTTTGTCCATTTCTCGTTGAGAGGACAATACTATTTCTTGGAGCATTTTGTTTCAAGGTTTTGTCACACTAATGACCGAATTTATCATCTGAAGAAAAATGTATCAGTTTAAAGGTGGACTTACCACAGTGTATTTTGCCCAAATACTTCCTCCCAAACTAATTGACTGGTTGACCCACCTGCCAGAATCATGTGGTGCCGGTGACAAGAATTACACGTGCGCCGTCTATTGAATATTATCGCATTATCATCATGTGGAGTAAACCATTTTAAGTGCATTTTCTATTTAACAGGCACCAGGAAAATATTCTCGGTTGGGGCATCTCCGATGCCGACCCACAGACCGACCCCATACTTTCGGACTGCGCTATCCGACCATGAAAGCATCCAACACCGCCCTGTATCGGCCTGCAGGGCGGTTTAGACGTGATTTTTTTTTTTTGCAAACCAGAGACAGACATGAGGAGTTTGCGGGCGTCCGGACCACTGTTAGGCCCGCGTCTGACCGCTCTGGCCCATCCAAACCCCCTCCCTCGCCGCGCGCTTCCTGCCCGAAACGATTAGGTGCTTCAGAGCGTCAATGCAGCATTCATGTCTGGCCAGAGCGGACACGACCTATCACTGGCACCGATATTGAAGCGGCACGCAGGCCGAGTGACCGCCGCCCGGCCATTTCTCGGTGCAGGCAACTACTCCGTGTTCAAACAAGATGGCGGACGTCCGTCCGTCTACTTGGCGCCCACATTAATGACACACGGTTGTCGAGGCAGCTACTTCGGTGCCACCCGTCCGTCCCTCTGCCGCCCACCATCACAATATAAACTACAGCCCTGACCATTGCCGCGGTCATCCGCCTCCCATCCCTTTATCCTCTCTGCACCATTCCCGCCATGGCTTTCTTCCACGCTAAGACTCTTAGGGACGGGCTGATGCTGGAGCAGAAGAAGAAGATGGCCACCATTGCTTTGGCTGGCTGGCCGGCAGGCAATCGAAGGACGACGACGTCTCAATGGAGGACGCGGTCGACGACGAGCCGACACCACCCTCCTCGTCCGCGCCACCTACGTCCCAATGGAGTATTAAAGTTCGTCGGAACTACAAGGTGCTTCCTTTTTTTGCATAGTAATTAATGTGTGTCACATTCATATCATAAAGATCAAAGTACATGTCACGTAAGGGCTGACATGGCAAAACTGAAAAGAGAGCAGAACCTCTCTGAGTTTGACACCAAAACTCGCACCTGCCTCTGGCACCATCATAGCAGCCACCAAAGAAAAGAATGATGGATCAACTCTTACCCGAGCTCGACGCGGCTCCATCGCTTATATGCAGCTTTGCGGACCTTCAAAGGTGGCTCACCAAAAGTAAAGCCACAGTCGTCGAACAAATTAGACCGGGACACATCATCGAACTCTAGATCTGTCACTCCACCACGACTAAGACGCCAAAGGAGGAAACCGCACCCTGCCATCTATCAACCACGAACACAGCACATGTTCCGTCTTATAGATGTCTTCGATGCAGACCACAATCTGCATCCGCTCCTGGACTACCTTTCACGCTCCGCACCGACATTGGAGCAGACGTGGTCACAATGACGGAGTACGATGACACATATTCACCACGAGGAGGCCGTCGGCGTCACACCATCGTTGATTGAACAGACTGGTTTCCAAAACTATCCTCAACCATAGGGCCGATCGACTTGTTGGTGAAGAATATGAAGAACCTTTATTCAGCGCCGTCATCGTCACTGCCGAAGCCATGACGATGAACAACCTAAAAACGAAACTACTTTAACTTATAATTATCCACACACGTGGATTCGGCGATCCCCTCACCACCGACGACCGAGGTCGTCGGCCAAGGGGAGCCGTTGGAGGACTGCGGCGGAGGAACTCTCCTTGGGAGAGACGCTGGCGAGATCACAAGGTGCTTTCTTTCAACCACGGTGGATTGTGTATTAGCATTGTGTACTGTCCGTGAACTCTTAATTTATACCAGTATACGTCATGGTTCCTTACATGCTTGACTCGATTGAAAAAAATTGGCAGGCCTTACCAAAAGGACTATTCTATTCACGCACCAAATGTATGTGTCCTTGTTAGACTTAGAGATATTTGTGTTATGTAATCTTAACTAATTCCTCTATCCTTTTCTCTCCCGTTTAACTTCCTATCCTCATCCTGCTGAATCCTAGCGATCGGTGGGCTTCTTGTAAACCACGGCAGGGGTTGTTCCTGCCCCCAATCAATATAAGCCCGCGGCTCCTCTACGGAGGAGTAGGAACGCTTCATCGATCCAATCTAACATGATATACAGAGCCAAGTCTCTTCCTATCGTCTAGCAAAACCAAAACCCTAAACACCACCCTTCCATCGCCATGGCTATGAGCTCAAGCGCCATCGCTCTCAACCTAGGTGCTCCACCAACAGAGAAGCTCGCAAGGGGAAACTACCTCCTATGGAAGGCGCAGGTCATGCCGGCACTGCAGGCGCGCAAGTGACCGGTCTTCTCGACGGCAGCGATGCCTCACCGCCGAAGACAGTAGAAGTTACCAAGGCGGACAAAACCACGGCCATCGAGCCCAATCCTCTGTATGGCCCGTGGTTGTCGAAGGATCAACAGGTTCTAAGCTACCTGCTGAACTCTCTCACCCAGGAAATCCTTGCACAAGTCATCGGTAAGGACAGCACCTTTGATCTGTGGACTACTCTTACCACGTTGTTCGCTGCGCAGTCGAAATCCCGCATAACCAATCTGCGGATGGCCATCTCCAACACCAAGAAGGGCAACATGTCGAGCAACGCCTTCATCGCCAAGATGAAGAACCTCGGGGATGAGCTAGCACTAGTGCAGAACCGAGTTGTATTACTGGTTCGTAAGGCCCTTTAGTGTCGGTTCTGTAACCGGCACTAAAAGGTGGAGACTAAAGCCCCCCCCCCCTAGTACTGGTTCAGTACAAATCGCCACTAAAAGGCCACCACGTGGCACGAACCAGCTCCGAGGGCGGGAAGACTAAAGGTTTTTTAATAAAGCAAAACAACCCACCTACTGGGCCGGCACGACCTGCATACGACTACAAACCCAACCTCTAGTTGGGCCAGGATGCAGGCCTGTACGGCCCAATAGGCCCCACAGGGCAAAAGACTTGCAATAGGCCCACAAAGGCCTGCTTAGAGAGGAGCTCGACACGGTAGCCGCGGCGGGGCTTATAAACCGGTGCGAGCTCCGCTCAACTAGCGAGGTGGGACTAAACATTGCGCACTGTGGGTGGTAGCGCACCCCTTTAGTACTGGTTGGTGGCACAAACCCGTACTAAAGGGGGGGTCTTTAATACCGGTTGGAGCCACCAACCCATACTAAAGGTCACCACCTCTTTAGTACCGGTTCGTGACACAAACCGGTACTAAAGGTTCGCCACGAACCGGTACTAATGAGTGCCGCCCGCCTAGCCGTTGGAACCGGCACTAATGGTCACATTAGTGCCAGTTCAATTACAAACCGGGACTAATGAGCTTCACATTAGGCCCTTTTTCTACTAGTGCAGCTACGGCTGGACGTCCAGTAACCGATCCAGAGATGGTAGATTACATCCTGGCTGGCCTTGATCGGGACTATGATCCCATCGTGGCAGCGATCGGCGTCATCAAGAACTCCATCAGCGTCGACGACTTCTTCGTGCAGATCTCAGTGTTCGATCAGCGGATGGAGATGCTGGGAGACGGA
Source organism: Triticum aestivum (assembly GCF_018294505.1). NCBI lineage: Eukaryota > Viridiplantae > Streptophyta > Magnoliopsida > Poales > Poaceae > Triticum > Triticum aestivum. The sequence goes on from NC_057804.1 coordinate 653,828,466, forward strand.
CCAGCAGGCTTCCGCTCCTCTGCCAACGCCGTCTACAGGGGGCACAGGCAGTACCGTGGCAGGGGAGGCCGTGGCCGAAGCAGCAGAGGAGGACGCGCCCAAGGGAACCGCTCTTCTCCCTCCCCTAGCCGCGGTGGTGGTGGCGGCCATCAGCAGCAACGATTCCGTTCCCAACTGCAACAACAACAACAAGAAGAAGGAGACTACCCAGAGTGCCAGATCTGTAGGGATCTACGGTAGGGTGCGTCGACTGCAAATTAAAATTTTCCTACGCGCAGAACAACATGAACATGCTATGGGAGATGGATCATAGTTCGTTACCACTAGACGCGCAGTGCCGTGTAGCGGAAGAAGAGTTGGGGCAGCGCTTCTGCATGGATCGTCTCCTCCTCGTCCGATCTCCCTCGAACAGCCGGTCATCTGATCCCACGTACAAGTTCGCCAGAGCGGCGCAAGTGCACCGCCTCTAACGGTATCCGCGCATGCAGGAGGAACACCGTGCGGTAGACTACTAGGTCCGATCACACAGTCGGCGGCGAGTGGAGGTGGCTATTCACAACACATGCGAACCCTAGTCGCAGCGCCGAAGCGATCAACCGCATGAGTGTTCCGCACCTCCACTTTATATATATAGGCGTCCGTCGCGGGCTCAACACTTGGGCCTCGTACGGATCCTAAAGCCCACAAGTCTACTCGGCCACAATCCGAATACAGCTCGGATCACATCTGACCAGTGTCCTCGGATCCGACCTTGTAGGTTCCTTCCCTTAAGCGCGCGACCCCTTAGGTTCAAGTCGACTTGGTCGCAGTTCGGATCACCTCCGAACTGCACGGTTGGTAGCGGCCTCTAGCAAGGCATGCCGAACACCAAGCAGACCATGAAGCTGGTTAGGCGAACCTGTACAACGTGTCACACTTCTGTTCCCTTTTGCCACACGATATATGTTGTCGGGCTCAAGGCGAGACTGTCATCCTTGTGCTAGCCCGACCTCTTTCTCGTTCCAGTGATACCGACCACAATCCGGATTATCTCATAATCCTTGTCGCATGGCCATGCTTATCCTGATCGGATCACACGAGGGGCCCAGAGTATATCTCTCCTGATCGGAGGGGCAAATCCCATCTTGCTCGACCATGTCTCGCAGCATGGGACTGGACAAACCCGAAACCTACCTTTGTAACTACCCAGTCACGGAGTGGCGTTTGGTCGGCCCAAAGCAAGTCTGTCACCATCCTGAGTACATGCATCAGCTCGGGTCTTATGACACAGAATGTATGTTGTACTAGAGACTCACAGATGACATATCACTGCGTCTCATAGTTGGGTCTGTCCGACTCGGACCTTATCTCGACTCGGATCCGACTACGTCGTATCCGACCAGACCAGACCTTTCCAAGTCCATATTATCCTGTTAGCATCCAATGCTCCATGGCTAGTGAGACCGAGCCATCGACCGTGCCATATGCTAGTCTAGTCGGATGCACGTCCACACAACCCTTTCGACTAGGGACCTTTTAGGACAGTCATCATACAATGCATAGTCCCACAAACAAGTCACGTACTTGCTGATACACATCATTGATAATGTCCAAGGACTATCTTTATTCATAAACACATAGGAAATATCATCATACATGATTGCCTCTAGGTCATATCTCCAACAAGATCTGCTACAAGTTTCATGCTGGTGGCGCAAGAGCCTGCTGGCATCGATATGATGATGATCATGAGGAGAAGAAAGCAGCCAACCTCGTCACCAACAACTACGGTATCGACACCAACTAGTACGCAGACTCCGGCGCTACTGAGCACATCACCGGGGAGCTTGACAAGCTAACTATGCGGGAAAGGTATCATGGCGGTGATCATATGCACACGGCAAGTGGAACTGGTATGGACATTAATCATGTTGGAAAAACAATTGTTAAAACCCCCGTAAAAGATTTACACCTTAATAATGTCTTACACATTCCACGTGCTTCTAAGAATCTCGTTTCTATTCATCGCTTTGCCCTTGACAACAACGTTCTCATAATATTTTATTCCTACTCTTTTGTGATCTACTCTTTTGTGATCAAGGATTTGGCAACGAGGAGAGTCATCCTTAGAGGAAAGTGTGAGGGAGGCCTATATCCACTCATATCATCTTCATCTTCATCACGGTCGAATAAGCAAGCGTGGAGTGTCACCAAACCTTCCTCGGCAAGGTGGCATAGTTGTATCGGTCATCCCTCTTCAGTTATAGTTCAACATGTCCTTAGCAAGAATAATCTTCCATATGAGTCTAGTGTTGAGTCAATTTGTGATGCTTGCCAGCAAGCCAAAAGTCATCAGCTACCTTACCCTATATCTACGAGTGTATCCACTGCTCCTTTGCAGTTAGTTTTTTCCGATGTATGGGGACCAGCTCCCACATCAGTTGGCAGATTTTCTTATTATGTTAGTTTCATTGATGATTATAGCAAGTTCACTTGGAATTATTTGCTAAAGAAACGATCTAATGTTTTCCAAGTGTTCCTTAACTTCCAAAACCTCGTAGAACGCCAACTAGACTCAAAGATTCTTGCTATGCAAACCGACTGGGGTGGTGAGTATGAAAAATTAAATTCCTTTTTCCAAAAAATTGGAATTTCTCACCATGTCTCTTGCCCCCATGCTCACCAGCAGAACGGGTCAGCTGAACGCAAACATCGTCATGTTGTTGAGGTAGGACTAGCCTTCCTAGCCAATGCTTCCATGCCCCTAAAATTCTGGGATGAAGCTTTTCTCACTGCCACATATCTTATAAATATTCGACCAAGTAAAGTCATCAAATTCGAGAGTCCCATCACAGCCTTTTTGGCATCAAACCAGACTTCAAATCCCTTCGAGTCTTTGGTTGTGCATGTTGGCCAAAACTAAGGCCATACAACACACGCAAACTTGTGTTTCATTCAAAAAAATGTGTGTGTTTGGGCTATAGCCCTATGCACAAAGGAGTTAAGTGTCTCGATGTTCCACCGGCAGAGTTTATATTTCTCGAGATGTTGTGTTTGATGAATCAGTTTTCCCGTTTGAATCCCTTCATCCTAATGCCGATGCTCTCCTTCGTCAAGAGATTCTTCTTCTTCCATCTACACTTCGAGATTTTGATCACGGGGGAAACAATTGCACTAACCAACATGATGATAGTATTCCTACTGGAATCAGTCCTTGTCTTCCGTGTGTGCAGGTCTCTGAAGAAAACAGAGTTCAAAACGATCAAAATGATCAAAATCACGTTCAAAACGAAGCTATATTGCATGTGGAACAAGAAGACGAAGCTGGCGCGACGTACGAAGACGATCTGGCGGCGCCTGCCACTCCTGCGTGCCAATCCTCCTCGGATCGGGCGCGGATATCCGCCCTGGATCGCGAGCCAGTCGGCCTGCACGACCAGGGCCGGGCGACGCAATCAGCGATCGCCACGTCTTCACGTGTGGAATCCTCCTTGAGCGCCGGCCCGCGCATGTAGCCAGCTGCGAGGCGCGGCTCGCACATGCGGCCAATAGGCCCACCTGGCGCGGGATCGGCTATGGCAACGGGCGGTGCGGTCATGAGTGTGCAGGCCACACCCGCGGCCACTGGATCTGGTGTGGCATCTCCTGGTTCCTCTCCGAGATCTTCTGGAAGCAGTGATGTCGTGCGTCCGTGTGTACAACAACCTCCACCAGCCACGTCAGGAGTTACAACTCGGCTACAAAAAGGTATTAAGAATCAAAATAAGAACTGATGGCACTATACCGTATGGTATGTTGTGCATTTCATGTGAGCCAACAAAATTGAATGATGCACTTGGAGATCAAAAGTGGAAAAAGGCTATGGTTGAGGAATATACAGCTTCAATGAGAAACAAAACATGGCACTTGGTGCCAAATCAGAAAGGTAAAAATATCGTTGACTGTAAGTGGGTGTATAGGATCAAGAAAAAGGCAGATGGCTCCATTGACAGGTATAAAGCATGCCTTGTTGCTAAAGGTTTTAAGCAGCATTATGGTATTGATTATGAGGATACATTTAGTTCTGTGGTAAAAGCTGCAACCATAAGACTTGTGCTAGCTATTTTTGTGTCGAGGGGAGGCAGCTAGACGTAATGCGTTTTTGCATGGTGTTCTGAAAGAGGAGGTCTACATGAGGCAACCACCAGGCTATGAAAACAAAAAAAACTTCATCATGTATGCAAACTTGACTAGGCCCTTTATGGTTTGAAACAAGCACCTAGAGCATGGTAGTCTAGGTTAAGTATGCAGTTGAAACATCTTGGATTTATCGCATCAAAGGCTGACACATCTCTCTTCATATACAATAAAGCAAATACTGTTATTTTTGTGCTCATATATGTTGAAGATATTATAGTTGCAAGCTCATCTCAGAATGCTACTGACGCTCTCCTGCATGATCTGAGCTCAAAATTTGTTTTAAAGGATCTTGGTGATTTGAGTTTCTTTTTAGGCATTGAGGTTAAGAAGGTTCGGGATGGTATAGTGTTGAAACAGGAATAATATGCCATTGAACTCTTGGCTCGGATGGGAATGAAGGATTGCAAGTCTTCACCTACACAATTATCTTCATCAGAATAGCGGTCAGCATATGAAGGGGAGCCACTTAAAGAGGAATAAAGCACTAAATACAGAAGTGTTGTTGGAGCATTGCAATATTTAACCTTGACAGGACCAGATATTTCATTTGTTGTTAATAAAGTATGTCAATACTTGCATGCTCCTACTTCTACTCATTGGACAGTTGTCAAAAGAATCATACGGTATGTTAAGCACATTGTGGGTTTGGGACTACATTTCAGACGTTTCAATTCTACACTTGTTAGTGCTTTTTCTGATGCAGACTGGACAGGCTGCAGTGATGATAGAAAATCAACAGGTGGGTTTGCTGTTTTCTTTGGTTCTAATCTTATTTCGTGGAGTGCCAGGAAACAAGCAACAGTGTCAAGATCAAGTACTGAAGCTGAGTACAAGTCACTGGCAAATGCTACTGCTGAAATTATTTGGCTTGAATCTTTGCTTGAGGAATTGGGTGTGAAGCAACATCGTATTTCATGCCTATGGTGTGATAATTTGGGTGCTACTTATTTAAGTGCCAATCATGTTTTTCATGCCAGGACCAAGCATATTGAGATAGATTTTCACTTTGTACGAGAAAGAGTTGCAGAGAAGAAGTTGGAGATACGGTTTATTCCTTCCAGAGATCAAGTGGCTGATGGGTTCACTAAAGCTCTACTATACAAGCCATTTGAAGCATTCAAGAACAATCTCAATCTAGAATAGGTAGTTCAGATTAAGGGAGGATGTTAGACTTAGAGATATTTGCGTTATGTAATCTTAACTACTTCTTCTATCCTTTCCTCTCCCGTTTAACTTCCTATCCTCATCCTGCTGAATCCTAGCGATCAGTGGGCTTCTTGTAAATCACAGCAGGGGTTGTTCCTGCCCCCAATCAATAAATACCCGCGGCTCCTCTACGGAAGAGTAGGAAGGCTTCGTCGATCCAATCTAACAGTCCTAGCATTAGCGAATTTAGCATGGTGGATTGACAACATAGCAAGGTCGATTGACAACATCATCATGACACGATGCGTGCGAAGACAATGTCTAGCAAGGAGACACATTGCTGTTTGCCGTAGGTACGTGAACGTACGTGGTGTAGATGGAGGCAGCGTCGACACGCAGATCTTTTCCCCGTCATCTTTGACCGTGACACGTGCATGCCTTGTAGGGTGCGGTCCATATGCTTGCAGGCATAGGAACAAAGTGTTTGTTACCTAGCCCCGTCTCTGGCTTGGCACATGCACCTGCTGGATAATCACCCTCAGCCAGGTGCTTATGTTTACCTAGCTGTCTAGCATTTCTTTTTTGAAATGAAGAGAGGCTAGGAGCCTGTGGTTACGTGTCCTTTTTCGTGAGTCACGTCGACCGGAAGCTTGGTAATGTGTAGCTAGCCTGCTTCTGCCTGTAGCACATTTCAGATCATTGTGCTCTGTGCAGTGTACAGAATGAAGCACGACACATGTGTGCATGCAAGTGGGTGATGGATACATTTCGATCCGTGCATCCCGGTCCTAATGAGACGCGACACAGATCTCATAGCGCGCGGAGCTTGCATGGAAAGAATAATTAACCAGCTGCTGCCAACACGATAACTCCGATCCTAAAAAAAACGATAACTCAGGGAGCACTTTTTTTTTTTTTGAACTCAGGGAGCACATGAATGAATTCACAGACGCTAACAAACTGCATGGACCAGTACCACCCTAGGAAATCAAAAGCGCACACAATTTTTTTTGCGGGGACACACAATTTTAATCGAATCAGTTAACAAAAACGCGGAAGATCACACATAGTACTGAAAGTTGACATGTGATATTAATTACTTTATTACAATTGTAGGAGGAGCAACCTCCTTTTGAAGCAAATATAATAGTAGCAGGCAGCGGTACAAGCATGAGATCATATGTGGCTGAGAACTCGATCCATGGTCCATACAGTACCGTGGCCTAGTTCGATGACAAGCAGTAGTTCAAAGGATACTACCCCACACACACACACACACAGAGACACGAGCACACATGTAAAGTTTAGCATGCAACTAGCAAGAGCGATGATAAATTATGAAGCAAATAACGTATACGACTAGCTATAGAGTACTAGTCAATGGATGGATCGTAGATCATGCATGCGAGCTGGTGTACGCATGCATGCACGTACGTACGTATAGTGGATGCCTGCTGTGGACGATGGATCTCTCGGGTCTTCTCTTCTAGCGGGGGCACTGGAAGCCGGAGGGGACGTTCTTGCCGCAGTAGTTGACGAGGAGGCTGAGGTCGATGGGCACGTTGAGGTTGATGCCCAGGATGTTGGCCTTGAGCGCCGTGCAGAGGCACACCGCCGCCTCCAGGTCGGCGAGGCCCTGGATCAGCGAGCAGCACGGCTGCTTCGGCGGCGTCCCCAGCTGCAGGTTGATCAGCCCGTTGAGCACGTTGGCGCACACGCCCAGCTTCAGCGCGTCGATGGGGCACCGCGCGCGCCCGCCTGATCCGCCTCCTCCCGATCCGCCACCGCCGGACCCGCCGCCGCTGCTGCCACCTCCTCCTGATCCGCCTCCGCCGCTGCCGCCTCCTCCAGATCCGCCTCCGCTGCTGCCGCCTCCTCCAGAACCGCCTCCACCGCTCCCTCCACTGCCACCGCTCCCACCACCACCGCCACCGCTCCCACCTCCACCGCCACCCCCACCGCCGCCCCCTCCGCCGGGGCTAGGGCAGGATCCGCAGTGGCAGCCGCAGGCGTCGGCGAAGGTGAAGAGGAGCAGGTTCAGGGCCAGCAGCGTGGCGATAACCGCGGCCTTCTTCGCCATGGCTACCAAGCTACCAAGCTAGCTACCTCTCCTGCTGCTGTGCGTGTACAGGGTTTAGACTGCCTCAGCCGTGTGTTTGTGTGTGTGTGCAGTACAAGGGAGCCCGGGGCGCTATTTATAGCTCAAGAAGGACGGAGGGGGTTCAACTAGGTCCTAGCTCAGCCCACAGATATTATTTTACTCACGCCATGTGAAGACCGATCAGACGATCACCAAGAGCTAGCTGCCCACCACGGGTCCAAGCTAGAACTAGAAGACGACGCATGCATGTGAGCTGGCTCTGGGGAATGGGGATGGGATCACAAGGAGATGGTAACAGACAAGGGAGCTGTTTGTGCTTGGAAGGTTGCCGACTCAAGGGCCATCACGGCCTAGTGCTGCAGGAAAGATGGCGTACGGCTCTATGCCTCTGGCTAGCTAGCATCCTTTACCGCTGCAGCTTAAGCTTTCCGGTGAATGAATTTCCAGCTGCTGATCGTGCCTGCGCGTGGAGGGTGTCATGTCGTGTCATTCCGATCGGGTGCATGGTCGAAATCGAATGGCTCAATCAGTCAGCTGGCCACAGTGCGTCCCGTGATCACCCACTAGCCAGGGTTCATGGTCTTGCACTACGCGGCACGTACGTACGTTGGTCGTAGGTACACCCAAGAACTCATGTGCCGACGAGCAGGAGTGGCCGGCCGGTATGGGCGCGCGCGCGCAGAACTAGGTAACACATTACATGATAAGAGTCATCGAAACCATGGCATTATTTGCGTATGCATGCATGTTCGTGTTCATGTTCATGGGGAAGACGCGCGCACGCATTTGCTAGTCACCGGCCAGCCGAACAATCATATGGTTGGCTGGTTGGTTTAGGACACCATCGTATGCTTATCAAATATTACTCGCATAACCATAGCCTAGATAGATTCGTGTATAAATTAACCATATTTTCTGTGAAGGAAAAATTCATGGAACCACCATGATTTTCGGGACAAGTTAGGGCATCTCTACCCGACCCCCTAAACAATAGAGGAGTAAATGACCGAGTAAATCCTAGTGAGGTATTTTTACTACACTAGGCCTTCTTTGGTTCATAGGATAGAAATTTTATAGGAATAGAAAAATCATAGGAAGTGAGATGACATGCATCTCAATTCCTATAGAGGAAGAGATGTTATTTGGTGCATAGGATAGGAATTTTTCCATTGAGTCTAGGCTCATGTTTTTTTTCCTGCAAAATGTGAAGGATTGAATCCTATCCTACATAGGAATAGGAATCAATTCCTACAAACCAAAGGGCTTCAAAAGAATTTTTCCTTTGCAAATCCTATCGTATAGAATTCCTATAAAATTCCTACAAACCAAAGGAGGCCTAAGTTTTGCTCGTTTCTAGCCGATTTCCTAAATTTAGTCGAGTAAAAAACAAACTCAAAGCAAACGAATAAAAACTCAATTCAAAAGCAAGTACTTATTAAGCATACTAACCGAAATTCGGTGCCGGTTCATTATATTTTACAATGTCATAAACCGAAACTTAGTTAAACTTACTAATTAACCGAAACCAAGTCTAAAACTTACTAATTTTATTCTCTATCTGTATCTTCGACGACTTCTTTCCACTCGGCTTTGGACAACCCACCGGTCATGGGGTCGGGGTCTATGCCATATGAGGAGTCGAAGATACCGCCCCGGTCGAAGATGCTACTGACTCCTTTCTGCCATCATCGTTGTCGCCTCCGTTGCCTCTGTTGACACCGCGCGTTGTTGCTGTCGTCGCCTTTGTTGCCGCCGATGTCTTCGTCATCACTGGATAGGACAATGACCATCGCCCCTGCCACTAGCTGCTCGTACATGCGGCGCTCTGCTTCCACTTGATCCGGTTAGAGGCGGCAGAGCTCCGCCATGTACGCCCCGTCAGAGGCCTCCGCCGGCAAGTGCTCCATCGCCTCCCGGTTCTCCCTCCTCTCCCACGTGGAGACCACCCGCGGGTCGACGGCATCTCGTTGAACTCAAAGTTTTGGTGGCCGTCCGTGTCGTGCAGCCGCACGGACCAAATGTTGTTTTCGCGGGTGGCCTGCTCGGCGGAGCTGAAGCTCCCGAGCCACCGCTTCTTGTGGGTGTGCCAGTCCCTAATCTCGCCACTCATGTCCCCTATGCCTGCTCCCGCACACCGATGTATGGCCTTTGTGGCGGCAACATTGGAGGGAGCACGGGGAAGCCGAGTAGGCGGCTGCGGGAGGCAGATGGGGCGGTGCGGATCGGTGCTGTGGACGGGCGGCAGGGAGCGGCAGCCGTGGGACCGGCCATGGCGGCGCGGGTGGGGATGCGGGAGCGGTGCGGGGTGGTAGGCGAGGTGTGGGTGGTGGAGGATTGGATGGGGGAAGAGGTGGAGAGACATGCACGTGTTTTACTCGGCAACCGAGCGGTGGAGTAATTTTAGGTGCTGAGGGGACATGAGGTAAATTTTTTTACTTCACTAATCAATTTAGGCAATTGGTTAGATACCAATTAGAGAAGAAAAACCAGAATTTTAGATCGGCTATTGTCATGGCATCACCCAAACAATCGATGTCTTAAGAGCTAACATATGACAGGAAACAATGTCTAACCTTGCTAGAACCAGACATAACGATCTATAGCATGCTACCCACCTTCTTCCTCCTACTAGGATTGACCGCCGAACAGGGCGAACACTGACAGGGTGTTTACGATAACATTTTCTACAGGAAGTTTACCACGGTACACGCATGTTCATGCATGGGAGACGCCCGTGTGTACCGCGTACGTGTGTGTGTCACCTCCTGCATATGCATGCATGGGCCTGATCTGCCCATGGTTTTGGGTACTAGCATAGTCCAGCCAGCTGTGAGTTTTTGGCCATGTTCAAGAAATCGAAAGCTGTGAGTTTTGGCGACATATGTGCGCGCACGTTGCTCTAGGTTATCCCCATAACCGTACGAACTCTTCTACCTGGTGCATGCGTCCAACTTGACATACATGCAACCATACGTACGTGTTGCGCACCTACGCGGTTCCCGGCCGGTCAGTCGGGCCTGTCCTCCTAGTCCTAGGCTAGCTACTGCGCAACGTGTCTCATCTATCTTTTAGGTTCGTGTCCTCTTTTGAGTGCCGGTATAAAACTAATTAATTAGTTCCGCTTAGAGCACTCGTAAAGTAGGCTGGTTGTAATGGTAGTATCATAGCTAGTATTATGCATGTCAACTACTTCCTTCGTCTAAGTGTGTAATTCATCTTACGAAACCAAATAATCTCAAAACACTTAAGCGCGGTGCATTAACTTCTACCTCGTTTTTTGTTTCTTGACATATCAACCAAGAAAGATGAGGGATACGTATACATGGTTTTAATGATTTGAGACTACCAAACATGACATGCAGTGGTTAGTTCATTGCATGCAATGCTATTAATTAGTAAATAAACATTAAAGTCTCTCGTTTTCCCCTCCTCCTTGGTCACGGTGCACAACCTAACGCTTGTCATAGTGGAGAGTAACTTAGACTAGTAACATGCATATGTTACTAATCTATATTACTACCTCTATAATGCATAATATCATATATAGGTGGTCTCATTTATTGCCATGCATGACACATAGTAGCATCACATTTATTATGTTACTGTATCTACCTATGTTACTATAACCATCTTTTTTTTAATTGCCTGTCACGTAAGTATGTTTGCGAGTCCCAAGTGCATGATACTACTTATGTTACCCCCACTATGGCCAGTCTAAGATGACTTACTCATCTAGACGGAGGGAGTAGGCAATTTTGATGAGGTGTCATATAATTAAATGAAGAAAGAAAGAGTTGAGTATCTTATCATGATACCATATCATAATAAATGTTATAATACTATATGTGATACATGTCAATAAATAAAGTACTACATGATACTAATATATGATACTAAGCATTAGGGAGGTAGTATCATACACTAGTATCATATACATGATATTAGTATATGATACTCCCCATTACAATCAGCCTAAGTAAGAAGAGGCGTATCCTCCTCCCGGTCTGGTTGGCACAACTTTGAAGCGACCCGGACATGTCCGGAGCCTCCCATTCAGGCCGCAAAGGCTCACGGACAAAGCCCCAAAGAAACTGTGTCGTCGGGCATGAGAATAAGATGTGTGCCCCCATCCCCGGGACCACACAGAGGGGCACATCCTATCCCAAGGTCGTGTTGCTTGAACATATATCTCGGCTGGATGAGTGCATGTTGGCGGTGTTTTTTTCCCAACATGGCGGCATAGATGGCTAACCAAGGATGATGCGGATCTTTTTCTGAAGATGGGTCAGCGATACGATGGCGACAGCGGCTTTTAAAGCGTGTGCAGGCGGTGTGCGCTTTGGCACTGCTGCATCGAGTGTTTGCTCCTGGTACGCTATGCAGGCAGATCGGCGGAGACACCGACTCTAGATGGTGAGGCATTAGCACATTTCCCATTATCAAGTTTGTAGATGTGGTTAATGGCTTCAGCTTGTTTGATGTATGCTCTTGTCAGACCTTTGTTGAATACTTCCTCCGTCTGGAAATACTTATCGAGAAAATGAATGTATCTAGACGTATTTTAGTTTTAGATACATCCATTTTTATTTATTTCTGTGACAAGTAATTCCGGACGGAGGGAGTAATTAATAGTAATATGGATGTATGCATCGCTCGATGCAGTAGCTGTGGCTTGCTCCCCTTTTCGAGAAAAGATGAGAGACGATCCACGGCAGTTTCCAAACAAAGATTATGACGTCTGGGTTTTTGTCAATCGTATGGTCGTTATTTTCACGATTGTCCCCTAATTAATTATGTGGTGTGTGTGGGCTTTTGCCAGTGTTTCTCAGTTAACCGTGCATTGTATGGTTTTCTTTTTGCCTGGTTATCCCTAATTAACCAGGTAATTCTCTTATTTTTTATGAAATGCAGGAATGCTTGCCCCTCTTGAGGTGTTCTAAAATCAACTACATTTTAGAGAAAAGTACGTGACTGCATTTAGCAAAACTGTAATTTAATATCACCAAAAATAATAGTTAGACTAATATACTAGATATGTTCACATGTAAAACAACGTGAATATCTTAGGCCGGCTATCGCTAATTGGTTTAGAGACTTAGGTATATTCACGTATCTTACTTTTTAATCTATCATGCATGTTGGATGTCTTAACAAGATTATAGCATGGTAGAAGTTGCGTACCTCAATGTCTTCATATTTAAGTCCATGAACCCCGGTTGGATGATCTATCATCACTTTGCAGCAAGTTTCTACTGGGAAACTCAAGATGTCGTTGGAAAAATGTGATTTTTAGTTGGTATTTGTGTCGAGGCATGTGTTAACTAAAGACAACTTGAACAAGCATAACTTAATGGAAGTAAGAAGTATGTGCTTTTCTGCGATGGCGAGGAAACAAGGATCAACATTTGTTACTTCCATGTCTATTTAAGTGATGTGGCAGGTAGTGCTCGTGGCTTGTAGCCTACCACCTCCAACAACTACCATTCCATGTACGTTGGCGAATTGGTAGTCAGGGGCTAGTAAAACATCTTAAAGCCGACATCCGGAGCGAGTGTGTGCTTTATGTTAGACTACATATGGATATGTTGTAATGTTATTGTACATTTTAAAAATGCTTGATCTTTTTTTAATGGCATCCAAACTTTTTTTTATAAAAATAATAATATTTCATTTACATAATATTGTATAAAATACATTTTTTAGTTTTAAAACAAAGTATGGGAAAGTAAAATAAAAATAACCTAAAACTTAAAAAGCTAGAAAACCAAAAACCAAAAGACATAAAAACCGGAAAACTGAAAAATAAAAATCACTGAAATGGCGCCTGTAGTACTCGGTTAACCCACTTAGTTACCTAGCACACACGAGTCATGACGCAGAGCTGGGCCGACTCATGGACGCTCCAGCCTATGCGTTTCCTCGACATTTTGTCGCACATAGCGACGAATATGGCCTCTCTTGTGGCCATAGTGGTAAATACGCAAAGCGTTGCCTTAAGGATTTGATGATGGGCCGGCAACATAGAGGAGAGCCCGCTTTTATATTTGCATCTTCTATGAAATGTTTATTTTGTTGTATTCATTTTTCCTTTTTATATATTATTATTTTTTACTTTCTAATAACTTTTTTCCACATGTTTCATTCTAGTTCTTTGGCGTGGGGGATATGTAAACTTTTTTATTATTATATGAACATATACTGTAACACACCAGAACATTTTTTGTCAAATGTATGAACTTTAAGAAACAAATGCATGGACATCACGCACATTTTTCTAGAAGACAGTGAACAGTTTTTCCAAATATACGAACAACTTTTCTAGATAAACTATTGTTTTAATACGGACAAAATTGATTATTTACCTATATTTTTAGAAAATGTTAGTTTTAAACATGAGCATTAAAAAATTTGTTTTAGAGGGCTACAATGTAGCTGGCGGCCGGAATATAAACTATGTTTTTGTATGTGTTACTTTTCCTTTCGCCTTTTTCATTCTTTTACCATTTATGGTCTCGGTTTTATTCCTTTTTTGGTGTTGGGGTCGAGGGGAGGTGGGGGTACACGAACAATTTCTCAAGTGCATGATCGTGCATGGACATTTCTAGAAATGATATACTTTTTTTAAACATGTACAAGTTTTTTGCATGTAAGAATTTACCACAAACTATTTTTAATACGAGATGAACATTTTCTTCTTCAAAAATGGGCTTCCAATATATATGTCCAAAACATTTTTCCAAATAAAATTTTAAGTAAATAAACTTTTGGTATGGAATAATATATTTTTGAACAAAAAATATATAAAATTATTGGGTCAGACCATAACTCAGACCATAACAGTACTAATGCTGTTTGGTTCCTGGGTATAGATACATTTGATATGACAATAATTTGAAATAATTTCGGAAAAATTCAAAAAAAATCTAAACTTTTTTTGGAATAAACTTGAATTTCTTTTAGACTAGTTTAAAGTTTTCATGAAGGGAAAAAACCCCTTGACTTCAAGGAAAAATATAATAAAATATATTGCTATATAAAGGCACCATTCACACCTATTTGACCATAAATTTTATATTGTTGTCCAAAGTCAACGAGTTTTTTGTGAATTATTTTAGAGTACAATAGAAGGTGAAAGTTTATTTCAAAAATATTTTCATACCTTTTTGAATATTTATTTAATTACTATAATTTGCATATATGGTGTATATACACATAGGAACCAAACGGTCCTGTCATGGTTTTCAAGGGAAATATACTTGTAGAGGTGCCAAATATAGTCCTTGCAGCATGACATGGAGTATCTGCTGCTGAGCTTATGAATAGTAAAAATGAAAAAATGTCACAAAATTCTGAATTTTTAAAGAAAATAAATATTGATGAGTCGTCTATGTATGTACACGTTTTGGTGTGAAGGAAAAAAAAGTCCTAAATAGTCTAAAAAACAAAAATTATGTTCCGAAAAGACTTTTTTTTAAGAGAAATTTAGAGCAATGATTTTGTTTGTTTGCCCAGAGCATTACGAATGTTCTTTCTTCACAAAAATTTGCACGTATGTACAAAATTCGTCAATGTTTGTTACCAATCAATTTCATTATTTTTTGCTTTTTTTAATTTTACTTTCATGAGGGAGTATTTGAGCTCGAGCAGAATGGTACTTTGAGTTTTAAGGAGTGGTACACTTTCTAAAAATGAAGTTATAACTGGCAAATATAAAATTATCAATAAATCAAAGAGAAAATAGTATGGTGTAATTTACTTACACCTATATACGTAGCAATTTATTATTGTTATGGACTGGACTAACTTTCAATGGTCGGAAGATTACAAAATATTCGAACACTCTCTTTTTCTTTCTAGCTAATCACATACCTACTTCCCATTTTGCTACTAGCTAATTGTGTTCATGACGGAGGAACCTCAGTCAACCGGCGTTGACTCACGATTCCATGGATGCAAACTAATGACAAAACAGAAGATTTCAGCAAAGGATTCTTCCTATTTTGAAACGTTAACATATTTTGTAACTCA
The DNA here is from genome assembly GCF_018294505.1 of Triticum aestivum. Classification (NCBI taxonomy): domain Eukaryota; kingdom Viridiplantae; phylum Streptophyta; class Magnoliopsida; order Poales; family Poaceae; genus Triticum; species Triticum aestivum. Next base: position 653,843,899 of record NC_057804.1, read on the forward strand.
AATCATCACTTCGATTCAAAATTCATTTTTACATAAAAATCACCGCGACAAGATCATCAAAAGTAGATCCCATCTTGGTATGTTTCTCACCTCTTTTAGTTCAAAAGGTACCACACCTGGACTACATAAATTATCACGCCTATAGTTCGTAACTTATCATGGTGTTTACACAAAAATTACCGGGGTGTGTTTCAAGTACTTTCTTTTGTCCGAGTCAAAATTTACCATGGTAGTTGTAAGTAAATATCAGGTCTGTAAATGCCATCTTCTACCATCGGTGTCATGTCTGGGCTGCGAGGTGAGGTCCATGTGCCGATACAACATGGCCCATTTATAAAATGGAACTTTGTGGGTCGTGCCGGGCCAAACCCTTTTAGGCATGTTCCGGCCGTGCAGTGCCCAGGCCGGCCCGTTGACCACCTTTGATCAGGTCTATTGTGCGTAAAGTACCATGATGTTTGCACAAAAGTTACCGAGGGTAGGGTATGTTATTCAACAACTTCTTTTGCTCAGATCAAAATTACCGTGATGTTTCTACATAAATTATTAGGTCTGCGGTCAAATATTACCATGTTATTTACATAAATTATCGAGATTGTGTTTCAAAAAACCTAGTCAAAAGTAACCATAGTGTTTGCATGTGAGTTATCAGCTCTGGTTTGTGTATACTACCTTGTTATTTACCCAGAAATTACCGGGATGTATTTTTGAACAACTTTTGTTCCTGGGTCAAAAAAAGTTACCATAATGTTTATACGTGAGTTATCAGCTCTGTTATGCATATATTATCATGCTATTTGCACACAAGTTACATCGAGTTTTTCCCCTCCACCACCATACTATGGAGGCGTAGACATGCCCGTCAGTTCATTCGATGACCATCACTACACATCATTTTATTTAAAATGTTGTCTTGTTGGCGAGTAGAATAAATGGTTGCTATTTACACAAGAGTAACCAGGGTTAGGGGATGTTTTTTTAAGAAAAAATCCTTGGTAAAAAAAGTTACCGCACGTGGGTGAACTAAGTTATTAGCTCTGTTGCCGTATATCACCATGTTACTTGCACATGAGTTACTGGGGACTTTTTTCAATAACTTCTAAAAAAAAAGAATGGTGGGGCAAGAGATCGATTTCTGTCCCATGCCCATGGTTTTTTGACTTAAGACGAAAAACAAACTTTAAATGGCAGTACATGATAATTAGGAGCCCATTAATCATGCCAACTAAGATAGGGGGAATTAAATCATGCTAATTAAGAGTTAAAAGACTAAATCGGGTCAATTAATAGACCCCGCAATTAAAATGACGTTAGTTAAGGAGACACAGAAACTGAAAGTATGGAAGGCTCGCGCGAGACCTCACGATAAAAAATCGATGGCATCCAGATTGTTCGGATCTATAGCAAAAATCAGAACGGTCGGAAATTATCTTTCTCGTTAACTCATATGGTTACTTCTGAACTATGAATAAAAAACATCGATAACCACGCATGTACACCTGTGAAAAACCTCGCAGGGAAAAAACATATTTCTCATTTTATTTCGAGTGAGTGTGCGCGAGAGGAAGACACCTTAGAACTGACCGCATTCAAACACGCTTTCATTGTGTGAGCATTGAGACCACCATCAACAACACAAACGTGATGCCATGTGAAAATAAAGGACGTGAACACATTAGGGTCTTGATTCATGGTTATGGGGTTAAAAACGTGTGTTATTTACTCTCTTTGTTGCAACGCACGAGCTCTTTTACTAGTAAAACTAAAGGGAAGATGTACACCACCTCCAAAGGACCTTGTAAGGGTTGGGGATGGGTGGCCAGACCAGAGGTCCCTTGTAAGCTCATATCGACTATATAAATATTGCGGCAATGTGACACCATTGCCTTTTGAGGGTCTTGTCACTAGTTTATTGCGTCTCTTGTCAAAGGATCTCCAAATGGCCTTGCTTCATACTCAAGCCACTCGTCTTGAGATTCCCTCATCACCTCTCTAAGAAAGGAGATGGCCATGCTTCATGAGCCAACACAACCTAATTAAGGGCATCTCCAACGCCGACTCTCAAATTGCTCGCAACCGCCTGGACCGCGCGGTCTAGACATGTTTTGCGATCCAACACGGTCCTGAATCAGTCCGTTCGGCAGTCCGGGCGCACTTTTTTCCATAAACCAGAGACAAACATGGGGTGGGGGCTTTACGGGGGTCCAGACTGCAGCCCCACCCGTGCCTAGAAACCATGAACCACCCAAAAACCATCTTCCTTGCCTGCGCACTTTCCCATCCGACGTTGGTTAGTGCCGGTACAGAGCGTGAGAGCTGCATTCATGCTGGCCCAAAGCAGAGGTGACCTCTCACTGAGTCGTCATTGAAGCGGCCGCCGGCTGATAGCGCCACCTCCGCCGCTTCACAGTGCTCGCGACGTCTCTTCGCACTCAAATGACACCAGTCCATCCACCTCCCTCCATTAAACGGACGTGATTGCCGAGGAACCTACTCCGGCGCCACTAGTCCGTTTGTCCGTCAGCCGCCTACCGTTAAGGATCGTGCTGCATGGCTTGCCCTCTGCCTGCTATTCAAACCCTAGGATGGCAACACAACCACATCAATCCACCATCATCCGCTCTGCACCACACCTGCCATAGACTCCTCTAGCTCCAAAGCCTTGTGGCACGACCTCTCGTCCAAACATAAGAAGGAGATCACCGCCATTGTGGCCGGCTGGCAGGCCATAAACGGACGATCTCATAGGAGGCCGGCACTGTGGACGCGCCATTGAAAGGGGCGAACAATGAGCCGACACCACTCTGCATGCCGGCCAATGCTGGCATCACCATGGGCAAGGTCCATGCTCAGTACACACTGACATGGTGCTAGAGGAGCGGGAGGCGCATTCCGCCAGGTGCAGGCCGACTAGGCCTACAATCTCCGCCTCCTCGACGAATACCAGTGCACGCTAGTCGCTGCCAGAACAAGCATTGCAGCGGACATGGAGGTGGATGGGTAGGAGGCACTAATCCAGTCCTACAGCTCCAACCGCGACATCCGCCGGAACCGCTGGTGCTACCACCAGTATTAGGCAGAATTAGAGGCCACCTACTGGGAGATGGACGAGGCGGTAGGTGAAGTTTTCAGGCCCGACGACGATGGCGGGGAGGAGGTTGGCAGCTCATCAACGGCCGCGGCTCGACGCCACGACTATGATGTTGACATCAAGGAAGAGTACAATATAGGAGGGCACCGACGCTCGTGTCCCAGGAAGGTCACTGCTCTTCTGCTCCTGCTAAAGCTAAACTTGGCGGGCTGATCGTACACCGGCCAATTTGGTGCTTGCAGGCTGCAGAGGCGGAGCTGGAGCTGGAGCTTCAGTTTCTGGGGCTCATGGCTGGTCAAACACGGGGAATGGGTGTGTGCGGTTATTCAGACTAGATTCAGTTAAAAAGTCCGAAATGTGATGAATATGCTTCGGTGACAAGCCAAGGGAAATGTTCAGTTTAGACTTGGCACTGGTGCCCGCATTTCTTAGATATATTTTAGTCTTTCCTGCAATGTTCATTTAGTGAGAGGAGATATTGCCATCGAGTACGAAGTTCGTCAATCTTAAGATGTTGTGTCGGCTCAGTACCTCGAATGTGCTCATTTGTAAAATTTATTCTAATTCTTTTGGTGTGCTCTGATTTTGTGTTTGAATGTGCCATATAGGCCACTGATATGGATTTTTTTAACACCGTATTGACGCAGATCATACTTACGTACATACACTCACCCCTATGAACGCATGCATGCAACCACTATTCATATGAGCACCTCCGAGAAACTGAGCCGACACATCATCTTGAGATTGACGAAGTTGTTATAGACACCTTCGTAGTTGACGGGAACGTCTCCCCCCACGAAACACACTTCACCAAAAGGCCTGAAATAAGTTCAGGAAAATGCGAGCATTAATGTCAAGTCTAGTACTTAAACTCTGGTGAGCTATGGCCTATGGATACCGGTCCTTCTAATCATCCAACCACAGATTGATTCGCGGCACATGATTTTACTGGTCTTGTGCTTGGTAGCAGTGCATTGGGTGGGTCTTGCCTGATTTATTCTAAATATAATGTAATGGCGGAATTTTCGCCCTGCTTTGTCAGGTTTGGAGAAAAAAACATGTCCGTTGAAGAACTATGGCAGAAATACACCACATGGTTGTTCCATTCCTTTGAAAACTCGTAACTCTGGTGGGTTTTTCTAAAACTTTCAATCTATTCATCATATGTCTTATCAGTACAAATAACACATAAATAATAACAATTACATTCATGTTCATAAACCACCTAACGGTAACTAACTATCATGGTTAATTATTTGCCACTTAAAAATCAAGCAATATTGCTTATTTTACCTGACACATTCACTGGGCGTTAGTGCATGGGTAGATGATTATTAACCCTTAGAAGTAATAAACATGACGGCATATGTTTCTACCTATCGTTCCTGGACCATGCCAGCATTCAGATGCATACATCAAGAGGTTCACTCGGACGGCTCTGCGGCACTCGGATGAACACATGTCACTCGGCTGATAGACCATCACTCGAACCTAGAAAACAGGAGGGCGTCGCATGAGCTACAACGGTCAAGGAACCCTAAGTCGTCCACTAAATAGAGTTATAGCTACGGTTACCTGTACTTTAATAGAGGCTCATTAATTACATCAGTAACTGTCTCATTCAATGACATTAATTGCCTTAGCGGCATGGGAGACATACGGCTACATTTCACTCTATATAAGCCGTTTCCCTCTCCATAGCCGGGTACGTTCAACCCTTGTAACCATATCCATCAAATCAAAGCATGCCTCAGGGCACGAGATGTAGGGCTTTTACCTCCACCGAGTGAGGGGCCTGAACTCGTTAAACACCGAGGGTTACACCTACACCGTAGCTAGTCTCCACCCTTATTCGTGCCCCTAGTACTCACTGTCAGGATCATAACCGTGTGGCTAGGCGTCTAGCAAAATTTCATGGTGTAGGTGGATTTCTTCTTCATCATCATCATGTCAGTCGGCGGCGAAATCCGCTTCGGGACGATCTCCTTCATCGCCGATGACTCAGTGTGGCTGAGCGAGGCCCTGCTGGACGTGGGGGCGTTGCCCGTCCGTGGCGCGTCAAACTTCCGTGCTTCCTCATACAGAGTCCTTCTCCAACAGCCCTTGGCTCCATACCGAGTGGTTGCCCATCCCGCCATTGTGCGTCGTCGCAAGTGCTCTGGGCGTTCGCGGCTGCAACGCTAGGTCAAGCACACTGTCACCACTCCGGCGGCGATGAAACAAGTGACGACCATCGAGTTCGATGAGCCCGCCCTCGACCTCTCCGATGGATCACTTGGCAATTCCTCACAGGAGTCTGAGTCTGAAAGCATCGAGTCGACTATTGAGATTCTCATGGCAGATAGCTCTGAGCATCGCTAATGTCTACTACACAACCTTCTTCTTGTAGACGTTGTTGCGCCTGCAAGTGCACTGGTTTGTAGGACAGTAGCAAATTTTCCTCAAGTGGATGACCTAAGGTTTATCAATCCATAGGAGGCGTAGGATGAAGATGGTCTCTCTCAAACAAACCTGCAACCAAATAACAAAGAGTCTCTTGTGTCCCCAACACACCCGATACAATGGTAAATTGTATAAGTGCACTAGTTCGGCGAAGAGATGGTGATACAAGTGCAAAATAGATAGTAGATAAAGGTTTTTGTAATCTGAAATTATAAAAACAGCAAGGTAACAAGCGATAAAAGTGAGCACAAACGGTACTGCAATGATAGGAAACAAGGCCTAGGGTTCATACTTTCACTAGTGCAAGTTCTCTCAACAATAATAACATAGATAGATCATATAACAATCCCTCAACATGCAACAAAGAGTCACTCCAAAGCCACTAATAGCAGAGAACAAACGTAGAGATTATGGTAGGGTACGAAACCACCTCAAAGTTATTCTTTCGGATCGATCTATAAAAGAGTTCGTACTAGAATAACACATTAAGACACAAATCAACCAAAACCCTAATGTCACCTAGATACTCCATTGTCACCTCAAGTATCCGTGGGCATGATTATATGATATGCATCACACAATCTCAGATTCATCTATTCAACCAACACAAAGTACTTCAAAGAGTGCCCCAAAGTTTCTACCGGAGAGTCAAGAACGTGTGCCAACCCCTATGCATAGGTTCATGGGCGGGACCCGCAAGTTGGTCACCAAAACATACATCAAGAGGCACATGATATCCCATTGTCACTATAGATAAGCACGTCAAGACATACATCAAGTGTTCTCATAAAAGATTCAATCCGATAAGATAACTTCAAAGGGGAAACTCAATTCATCACAAGAGAGTAGAGGGGGAGAAACATCATAAGATCCAACTACAATAGAAAAGCTCGGGATACATCAAGATTGTGCCATAGAGGGAACACGAGAGAGAGAGAGATCAAACACATAACTACTGGTACATACCCTCAGCCTCGAGGGTGAACTACTCCCTCCTCGTCATGGATAGCGCCAGGATGATGAAGATGGCCACAGGTGAAGGATCCCCCCTCCGGCAGGGTGCCGGGAAGGGCTCCTGAGAGGTTTTTGGTGGCTACAGAGGCTCGCGGCGGAGGAACTCCCTATCTATCTTCTCCGTGGATGTTTTTAGGGTACGTGGGACTATATAGGCGAAAGAAGTCAGTCGGGAGGTGCTCGAGGGGCCCACGAGATAGGGGGGCGCGCCCTATAGGGGGGGGGGCGCCCTCCTATCTCGTGGAGTCCTCGAGTATCTTCTGACTTGAACCCCATGTCTCCAGAATGATATTCTTCCAAAAAAATCACGTTGACGAAGGTTGCATTCTGTTTGGACTCCGTTTGATATTCCTTTTCTTCGAAATACTGAAACAAGCAATAAAACAACAATATGGGCTGGGCCTCCGGTTAATAGGTTAGTCCCAAAAGTAATATAAAAGTGTATAATAAAGCCCATAATTGTTCAAAATAGGTAATATAATAGCATGGAACAATCAAAAATTATAGATACACTGGAGACTTATCAAGCATCCCCAAGCTTAATTCCTACTCGTCCTCGAGTAGGTAAATGATAAAAACAGAATTTTTGATGGGGAATGCTACCTAGCATGATTCTCAATGTAATTTCTCTTTATTGTGGCATGAATGTTCAGATCCAAATGATTCAAGACAAAAGCTTATAAAACATAAGAAATAGTAATACTTCAAGCATACTAAGCAAAGTAATCATGTCTTCTCAAAATAACATGGCCAAAGAAAGTTATCCCTACAAAATCATATAGTCTGGATGTTGCTCTATCTTCATCACACAAAGTATTTAATCATGCACAACCCCGATGACGAGCCAAGCAATTGTTTCATACTTTAATAATCTCAAACTCTTTCAACTTTCACGCAATACATGAGCGTGAGCCATGGACATAGCACTATATGTGGAATAGAACGGTGGTTGTGGGGAAGACAAAGAAGGAGAAGATAGTCTCACATCAACTAGGCATATCAACGGGCTATGGAGATGCCCATTAATAGATATCAATGTGAGTGAGTAGGGATTGCCATGCAACGGACGCACTAGAGCTAAAAATATATGAAAGCTCAACAAAAGAAAACTAGGTGGGTGTGCATCCAACTTGCTTGCTCACGAAGACCTAGGGCACTTTGAGGAAGCCCATCATTGGAATATACAAGCCAAGTTCTAATAATGAAAAATTCCCACTAGTATATGAAAGTGACAACATATGAGACTCTCTACCATGAAGATCATGGTGCTATTTTGAAGCACAAGTGTGGAAAAAGAGATAGTAGCATTGTCCCTTCTCTCTTTTTATCTCATTTTTTTTCTTTTTTTCTTTTTTTTCTTTCTCTTCTTTTTTTCTTTGGCCTTCCTTTTTTTTCTTTTTGACCTTTCTCCTTTTTTTCTTCTTTTTTTTTCTTTTTGTAAAGTCCGAAGTCTCATCCCGCCTTGTGGGGGAATCATAGTCTTCATCATGCTTTCCTCACTAGGACAATGCTCTAATAATGAAGATCATCACACTTTTATGGATTTACAACTCAAAGCTAGAACAAGATATGACTCTATAGGAATGCCTCCGGCGGTGTACCGGGATATGCAATGAATCAAGAGCAACATGTATGAAGATTATGAAGGTGGCCTTGCCACAAATACGATGTTAACTACATGATCATGCAAAAAGCAATATGACAAAAGTAATGTGTGTCATAATGATAATGAACGGAACGGTGGAAAGTTGCATGGCAATATATCTCGGAATGGCTATGGGAATGCCATAATAGGTAGGTATGGTGGCTGTTTTGAGGAAGGTATATGGTGGGTGTATGGTACCGACAAAAGTTGCGCGGCACAAGAGAGGCTAGCAATAATGGAAGGGTGAAAGGGTGCGTATAATCCATGGACTCAACATTAATCAAAAGAACTCATGCACTTGTTGCAAAAATTTAGAAGTCATCAAAAACCAAAGCACTAAGCGCATGCTCCTATGGGGATAGATTGGTAGGAAAATACCATCGCTCGTCCCCGACCGCCACTCATAAGGAATACAATCAATAAATAAAATTATGCTCCAACTTCATCACAAAGCGGTTCACCATACGTGCATGCTACGGGAATCACAACCCTTAACACAAGTATTTTTCATAATCACCTCAACTAGCATGACTCTAATATCACTACCTCCATATCTCAAAACAATTATCAAGTATCAAATTGATCATAGCATCCAATTCACTTCCTATGAAAGTTTTTGTTCAAATTACCATGCTGTTTAAGACTCTCAAAGTAATATAAGTGAAGCATGAGAGTTCATTAATTTCTACAAAATAAAACCACCGCCGTGCTTTAAAAGATATAAGTGAAGCACTAGAGCAAATGACAAACTACTCCAACAAGATATAAGTGAAGATCAATGAGTAGCTAAATAATTAAGCAACTATGTGAAGACTCTCTCTCATTAAAGAATTTCATATCTTGGTATTGTATTCAAGCAGCAAGCAAAATAAAATAAAATGACATTGCAAGGATAGCACAACTCATGTGAAGAAGCAAAAACTTAGGCTCAACCGATACTAACCGATAGTTGTTGAAGAGGAAAGTTGGGATGCCTACCGGGGCATCCCCAAGCTTAGATTCTTGAGACTTTTTGAAATATTATCTTGGGGTGCCTTGGGCATCCCCAAGATTGAGTTTTTATGTCTCCTTAATTCCTCTCTTATTATGGTTTCTCTTTTTATCAAAAGCTTCATTCACAACAAACTCAACAAGAACTCGTGAGATAGGTTAGTATAAACCAATGCAAAACCATATCATATTCTACTGTAAAAAATCACTAACATTATTATTCAACATTGAATACTAAATGTCTCTGCATATTTAATACTCCTATCCTCAAATAGAATTATTAAACAAGCAAACATATGCAAACAATGCAACCATAACAGCAATCTGTCAAAACAGTACAGTCTGTAAAGAATGCAAGAGTATCAATACTTCCCTGACTCCAAAAATTATGAACTAAAATTCTCACTGTAATAAATTTATCATATCTTAATATTCAAAAAGATTCAATGTTAGACCATTCTCTGACTTTTCTAGGGAATTTTTGCAACAGCGGTAAACTTTCTGTTTTCAAACAGCAACATGTATACTAGCAAAATAAGCATGGCAAAGGCTATCCTTGACATTTTTATTGAAACTAAAGATGAAAAACATTATTCTAACTAACAGAAAGCAAAAACTAGCAAAATAAAATGACGCTCCAAGCAAAACACATATCATGTGGTGAATAAAAATATAGCTCCAAGTAAAGTTACCAATGAACGAGGACGAAAGAGGGGATGCCTTCTGGGGCATCCCCAAGCTTAGTTGCTTGGTTGTCCTTGAATATTACCTTGGGGTGCCTTGGGAATCCCCAAGCTTAGGCTCTTGCCACTCCTTATTCCATAGTCCATCGAATCCTTACCCAAAATTTGAAAACTTCAACCACACAAAACTCAAAACAAAACTCGTAAGCTCCGTTAGTATAAGAAAATAAAACAACCACTTAGGTACTGTCATGAACTCATTCTTTATTCATATTGGTCTAAAACCTACTGTATTCCAACTTCTCTATGGTTCATATCCTCCGATACTACTCATAGATGCATCAAAATAAGCAAACAACACAATGAAAACAAAATCTGTCAAAAACAGAACAGTCTTTAGTAATCTGTATCAAACGTATACTTATGGAACCCTAACAATTATGAAATAAATTGCTGGACCTGATAAATTTGTCTATTAATCATCGTCAAAAAGAATCAACCTAAAATCACTCTCCAGTAAAAAATGGCAGCTATTCTCGTGAGCGTTAAAGTTTCTGTTTTTCACAGCAAGATCATATAAACTTCACCCAAGTCTTCCCAAAGGTTCTACTTGGCACTTTATTGAAACAAAAGCTATAAAACATGATTACTACTGTAGAATAATCATGTTAACACACAAAAACAGTAAGGATAAATATTGGGTTGTCTCTCAATAAGCGCTTTTCTTTAATGCCTTTCTAGCTAGGCATGATGATGACAATGATGCTCACATAAAAGATAAGAATTGAAACATAAAGAGAGCATCATGAAGAATATGACTAGCACATCTAAGTCTAACCCACTTCCTATGTCTAGGTATTTTGTGATCAAACAACTTATGGGAACAATAATCAACTAGCATAGGAAGGTAAAACAAGCATAACTTCAAAATTTTAAGCACATAGAGAGGAAACTTGACATTATTGTAACTCCTACAAGCATATGTTCCTCCCTCATAATAATTTTCAGTAGCCTCATGAATGAATTCAACAATATAACCAGCACCTAAAGCATTCTTTTCATGATCTACTAGCATAGAAATTTTACTACTCTCCACATAAGCAAAATTCTTCTCATTCGGAATAGTAGGAGTATCAAAAGAGACTTGAACACTAAAAATTGTTTCCACATTAAAAGAGTAATGTTCAAAGAAAGGGTAATCATAATCATGACAAGATTTGTAAATCTAATCATCACTACTTTTTGTAGCATAAGTTTCATCACAATAATCATCATAAGTAGCAACTTTATTCTCATCATAATCGATTGAAACCTCTCCCAAGATAGTGGAATCACTAAATAAAGTTGACACTCTTCCAAATCCACTTTCATATTCATCACAATAAGATTCAACATCCTCCAAAATAGTGGGATCACTACTTCCTAAAGTTGACACTCTTCCGAACCCACTTTCATCAATATAATCATCATAGGTAGGAGGCATGCTATCATCATAACAACTTTGCATATCAAAACTTTGGATGCTAAAAATATCATCTTCATTAATCATAGCATCCCCAAGCTCGGGACAAACATTAATTTCAGCAAATATATTCTCAAATATTTCATACTCATCAAACATAGCTTCCCCAATCTTGGGCCCTTTCATATCATAAGTATAATCACTCTCATCATTAAAAATATGGATAGCACCAATAGTAAAGCAAATATCATCGTCACAATGAGTAGTAGGAGCAACATCATTTGGGAGGGATACCTTTTTACCTTTGCTGCCCCTTCTCTTTCTTTTCTTCTTCACATTATGTGTGGGTTCAACCTTCTTTATTGATGGGATTGGTTGAATAGAAAGCTCCTCCTCGTTACCTGAATCATCATAAGAAATAATAGGAGGAGGTTGGGAAGTCTCTTCCCTTTCATTAGTATTCTCTTCATCTTCTATTTGCTTTCTTTTCTTTAGGTAATTGGCAATATAAGGATTTTCAATGCAATTCACCACACAAAACATATAAATCTTTTCTAGATCAATATCAAGGAAATGCCTAAGATTAAATTCTGGAATAGGCTTAGTTAAACGTTTCAACTCTTCACAACCCAAAAGCAATCTAAGTTCATTGTAATGAGAAGGGGAGATAAAATCATCACAATTTTTGGACACGATCCGATCATGAAACAATTTGCATTGGAGATGTAAATGATCTTGGTTTTTGCAAAATTCACAACGGGAAAGATATCTTAAATTCTCTGCACTCTTATCTAGCCTTTCTTGCAGCCTCTTAGTTTCTAAATACTTATGATTTTTGAAATATGTATCTTCTCTATTTGGTGTGTTCATGCAAACATGCACTCCACAAAAGTTGGCATGCTTATGAGAGATATTTTCATCATAACTAGTGCAATCATCATTAGTACTACGTATATTCAAGGAGTTTATACTAACAACATTCCAATCATGCTCTTCATTCAAAGATTTAGTATCAAGCATTTTAATTCATTCTTCTTCTAGCAGTTGAGCACAATTTTCCTTTCCATCATACTTACGAAAGATATTAAAAAGACGAAGCTTATGAGACAAACTTAAATCCATTTTTTTGTAGTTTTCTTTTATAAACTAAACTAGTGATAAAACAAGAAACAAAAAGATTCGATTGCAAGATCTAAAGATATACCTTCAAGCACTCACCTCCCCGGCAACGGCGCCAGAAAAGAGCTTGATGTCTACTACACAACCTTATTCTTGTAGACGTTGTTGGGCCTGCAAGTGCACAGGTTTGTAGGACAGTAGCAAATCTCCCTCAAGTGGATGACCTAAGGTTTATCAATCCGTAGGAGGCGTAGGATGAAGATGGTCTCTCTTAAACAACCCTGCAACCAAATAACAAAGAGTCTCTTGTGTCCCCAACACACCCAATACAATGGTAAATTGTATAGGTGCACTAGTTCGGCGAAGAGATTGTGATACAAGTGCAAAATAGATAGTAGATAAAGGTTTTTGTAATCTGAAATTATAAAAACAGCAAGGTAACAAGTGATAAAAGTGAGCACAAATGGTATTGCAATGATAGGAAACAAGGCCTAGGGTTCATACTTTCACTAGTGCAAGTTCTCTCAACAATAATAACATAGATAGATCATATAACAATCCCTCAACATGCAACAAAGAGTCACTCCAAAGCCACTAATAGCGGAGAACAAACGTAGAGATTATGGTAGGGTACGAAACCACCTCAAAGTTATTCTTTTGGATCGATCTATAAAAGAGTTCGTACTAGAATAACACCTTAAGACACAAATCAACCAAAACCCTAATGTCACCTAGATACTCCATTGTCACCTCAAGTATCCGTGGGCATGATTATACGATATGCATCACACAATCTCAGATTCATCTATTCAACCAACACAAAGTACTTCAAAGAGTGCCCCAAAGTTTCTACCGGAGAGTCAAGAACGTGTGCCAACCCCTATGCATAGGTTCATGGGCGGAACCCGCAAGTTGGTCACCAAAACATACATCAAGAGGCACATGATATCCCATTGTCACCATAGATAAGCACGGCAAGACATACATCAAGTGTTCTCATAAAAGATTCAATCCGATAAGATATCTTCAAAGGGGAAACTCAATTCATCACAAGAGAGTAGAGGGGGAGAAACATCATAAGATCAAACTACAATAGCAAAGCTCGGGATACATCAAGATCGTGCCATAGAGGGAACACGAGAGGGAACACGAGAGAGAGAGAGAGAGAGAGAGAGAGAGAGAGAGAGAGAGATCAAACACATAACTACTGGTACATACCCTCAGCCTCGAGGGTGAACTACTCCCTCCTCATCATGGATAGCGCCGGGATGATGAAGATGGCCACCGGTGAAGGATCCCCCCTCCGGCAGGGTGCCGGGAAGGGCTCCCGAGAGGTTTTTGGTGGCTACAGAGACTCGCGGCGGTGGAATTCCCTATCTATCTTCTCCGTGGATGTTTTTAGGGTACGTGGCACTATATAGGCGAAAGAAGTCGGTCGAGAGGTGCTCGAGGGGCCCACGAGACAGGGGGGCACGCCCTACAAGGGGGGTGCCCTCCTATCTCGTTGAGTCCTCGAGTATCTTCTGACTTGAACTCCACGTCTCCAGAATGATATTCTTCCAAAAAATCACGTTGCCGAAGGTTTCATCCCGTTTGGACTCCGTTTGATATTCCTTTTCTTCGAAATACTGAAACAGGCAATAAAACAGCAATATGGGTTGGGCCTCCAGTTAATAGGTTAGTCCCAAAAGTAATATAAAAGTGTATAATAAAGCCCATAATCATTCAAAACATGTAATATAATAGCATGGAACAATCAAAAATTATAGATATGTTGGAGACGTATCAACCGCGTACCCCCGGGTTACATAGAGCCCAAAGATGAGACGTAGGGCTTTTACCTCCACCGAGTGAGGGGTCTGAACTCGTTAAACACCAACTATTACACCTACGCTGTAGCTAGTCTCTGCCCCTTATTCGTACCCCAAGTACTCATTGTTAGGATCATAACCCCGACAGTTGGCGCCCACCGTGTGGCTGGGCGTCTAGCAAAATTTCACGATGCAGGTGCATTTCTTCATCATCATCATGTCAGTCGGCGGCGAAATCCGCTTCAGGACGATCTCCTTCATCGCCGATGACTCAGTGTGGTTGCGCGAGGCCCCTCTAGATGAGGAGGCGTTGCCCATCCGTGGTGCGTCGCACTTCCGCACTTCTTCATAGGGAGTCCTTCTCCGACAGCCCTCGGCTCCATACCGAGTGGTTGCCCATCCCGCTGTTGTGCACCGTTGCAAGTGTTCCAGGCGATCGCGGATGGAACGCTGGATCAAGCACGCTGTCACCATTCAGGCGGCGACGGAACAAGTGGCGTCCATCGAGTTTGATGAGCCCTCCCTCGACCTCTCCGATGGATCACTCGGCAATTCTTCAAAGGAGTCCGAGTCCAAAAGCATTGAGTCGACTGCTGAGATTCTCATGGAAGATAACTCTAAGCACCGCAAACCCCCTGGTTACACGGAGCCCAAAGATGACTGTGCGGGTACTTCCCATGCCAACACCAACGGAGGCTTACTGGGCCACGAGCCGTATGTACCTCAGGCTCTCACACGGAAGTAGCGGGAAGAGCTCTGTCGTAGGAACGATCAGCTCTTGAACACTCCAATTACCGGGACGACTCCTGAGGCGCTAGCCATGGAGTCGACTCGCCTGGCCACTCTGGCCGAGCGCGATCGCCTCGAGCGGCTTCAAAGAGAGCTAGACGAGCGCGAGCGTCGTCAACCCAGATTCAGTCGACTCTATTCGAGTGACCAACCTCGTAAGTATCAAGTGCTTAGTACTCCGTTGCAAAACCTAGCAGCCACTACTCGGATCGCGGATTCCATCCAGCCCTCTGGCTCTTCAGTCGGAGAAGGGATTCCTCAGATCCAGGCACTCCTCAAGACAACACTGTCGCAGAATGCGGTGGTGTCCTAGTACAGAGACCGTATCCATAGCGCATATGTGCGTGCGGAGACCGTCCAGTCGGCTCATAGCCGACTCGGCTTGGGCAGGCGCCTAGCCACTTCCTCCTCCAGAGATTGTCATGAAGATCGGAGACGCGATCGAGCCGCGTCGCCCTGGTGTAGCGACGACTATGATCGTGCCTTGATGCCTCCATCACAAGATGTCGCGTATGAGCGCCAACCCTACGATGACAGGCAGACGTACGGCAGCAACCGCATGCCGAGTCCTACTTGCCCTTGAGAGACACTCGAGACCCGCTATTCAACACGAGATCCATTCTTGCATAGAACATGGTCAATAGAGGCTAGGCCTTGCGAGAAGGCCAAGATCACGACGTGAAGAGTGGTTCTGTACCATCAGGTAGAGAGTGTTTTAGTTGTTACATACGAGCAGGTGAGATACCCAACAACTTCAGGTTGGCCAAGGTAATCAGCAAGTTCACCGGCGAATCCAAGCCCGCAATTTGGCTAGAAGATTACCGACTGGCAGTCCATATTGGCGACGACACTGATAATGTGTCCATGAAACATTTTCCGTTGATGCTAGAAAGCTCCGCTTAGGCTTGGCTAACATAGCTCCCGCCGACTAGCATTTTCTGCCGGGACTATCTGGCGAAGGTATTCGTCAAAACCTTTGAAGGCACATACAAGAGAGCAAGAGGTTTGACCGAGTTGTAACATTGTGTGTAGAAGCAAAATGAAACTCTCCGAGAGAATATCCACTGGTGGACCACTCTGCACAATACGGTGGAGAACGTTACCGAGCACCAGGCAATCTGTGCCTTCAAGGCCGGAGTTAGATACCGGGAGTTGAACATGAAGTTCGGGGCCCAGCGGGGTTCCTTGTGAACCACATAGGACAGAGAGCACTCCACCTCACCCCCTCCTTGGAACTCTCTTCCTTGTTGCTCTCCACATCATCGTCACTGTTGTCGTCATCAGTTTCCTCCAAGTACTGCCACTCGGTGTCGCTCATCACGTCTTCAGGCGACCGATCTACCACCGGGATATTTGAAATCATGTTCTGAAACTCCTGAAGAAGTAGACATAGCAAGCCATCAAAATCAGATACACGAAAACAATACATCAACGGGTCAAATAGGTAGGAACATCCTATCTCAACAGTCGGCAGGAGCTCTCTGAAGTAAGCTGACACCATCCTGGACCCCCGCGGATTGTCCCGGGCAAAGGTTATGACCCAGATATTTGCCGCCATGTCCTTCTCGGCAAGCTCCTCCGGGTGCACTCGGGTGGGATCATTCAGACCCTCATACTGCCATAAGGGGTCGGTCCTAGCATGTAGTGGCTGGATCCATCGACTGAGAAAAGTCTCCAACAGATCCATTCCGTTTATTCCCACGTTCATGAATCCGACGAGGGTGGGGCCAAGATACAGAGCTCCGCTTTCTCCTCCTTCACCACCACAAGGGACTCGGGAGCCCTGACCCACTCCTTCGAGTATGAAGGGATGCCCAACTGGTTTGGGCCACTAGGACCATCCGTGCAGTAGAACCAGGTCCCCTCCCATCCCTTGATGGACTCGCGAAAGCTCATCTTTGGGAAAGCACTTCCCCCACGGACCTGGATGCCCAGGCCTCCGCACAACTGGGTGACGTGGGTCTTCGCACCGACTGATGGATCCTTCTTCACAGTCATCGATCAACATGTAAAAATAGGCTTGAAGAGCCCCCAATGGGATTAGCATCCGAGGAAATTCTCGCAGAGGGAAACGAAGGCTACGAGGTAGATGATGGCATCGGGAGGAAGGTGATGTTGATGCGCATCAAAGTAGTCAAGGAAAGCACAGAAGAAGGGATAGGTAGGCATGAAGAAGCCCTGCACGACATGAGTGATGAGCAAGACTAGCTTGTCTTCCTGTGGTGCTGGCTCGACCTCGCCCACATCCATGTGGCGCCACCCATCGTGAGGTATGAGCCCCTCCTTGGCGAGCTCCTCTAGCCATCATGACGTGACTCGCGATGGGATCCAGTACCCCGACACGCTTCTAGCAGCCGTACCGGAGCCGTAGGAAGAAGTCGCCCCCGCCTTCTTTGCCCTCTCTGCTTTTGGCATGGAGCCCTTCGCCATCACCGCACACTTGGGAGGAGCAGAGAAGCGGAGGAGCCGGGAGGAGAGAAAAGGGGATCTGAGGCCCAAAGCTCTATCGTCAAATATTTTATACCTCCGGATAAAATCCTTAGCCAAATCTCCCACCACGAATCTCTGGATCGGCGGAACGCGCAGCAAGGCTTTACACAGGACAGGTGCAACACGTGGCAGGGATTGTGTGCACAAATCGAAGAGCCACGCCCCCACTTTCCCACTAACGCACGACGTGACCGCTTCAGTGCGCGAACACACGAATTCGAATCCCGAGATTTCTAGGACATTTCAATCCGATTGATTACCAGCGATTCCTTTCCTAAAGGACACACATCAGCCCTACTGACCACCATTCATGGGGACCTGTGCACTCGGCCACGTTAAACACCTGACTAATGTCACCTTCAGGATCGTTATCTGATGAGCCTGATGCCCCTCTATGAGTTCACTTGGCCCTCCCGGTAGGCTCCAAGATGCATGACTCGTAAACCTGGACTCATAGGAGGCCTGCGCTAGTGTTCCCCTGGGATAAGGAGTGGCGTCTCTCTGGAGAGTCAGACCACGCGCTGACATCGCCACTAGAGTTTTCATGGCATGCCCTCTCTCGGGCTCCTAGTCCATCTCCTTCGAGAGACAAAACAAATGCCACCGGGTTCTTTCACGACAATTGACAACACCCGGTCATCTGGGTAAACCTAAATCCAGAATCCGTTGTGTTTTCGTCTAGGGAACAACAAATCATAACATATTTCGAGTGCCCCTGCAGCTCTCGGACTCAATCAAAGGATCGGTTTATTTGTCCTACGAAATCCCAACCAATTTGGGGGCTAATGATGTGCTCACCTCTTACAGGTAGGGTGAAGGACACATCATTTGGGACCCACATAGGGCCCATTACCATCATAGGTAGGTCCCTGGACCATGCCAGCATTCGGATGCATACATCAGGAGGTTCACTCGGACGACTTTGTGGCACTTAGACAAACACATGTCACTTGGGTGATAGACCACCACTCGGACGTAGAGGATAGGAGGGCGTCGCAGGAGCTGCAATGGCCGAGGAATCATAAGTCGTCCACTAAATAGAGTTATAGGTACCATTACCTATAACTGCTATAGTAGAGGCTCATTACACCAGTAGCTATCTCATTCAAAGACATTAATTTCCTTGGCGGCGTCGGAGACATGGGGCTGCAGCGCACTCTATATAAGCCAGTCCCCTCTCCATAGTCGGGCACGTTCAATCCTTGTAACAATATCCAGGGCACGAGACGTAGGGCTTTTACCTCCACCGAGTGGGGGGCCTAAACTCGTTAAACACCAAGTGTAACACCTACGTCGTAGCTAATCTCTGCCCCTTATTCGTACCCCTAATACTCATTGTTAGGATCATAACCCCGACAGTTGGTGCCCACCATGTGGCTAGGCATCTAGCAAAATTTCACGATGTAGGTTGATTTCTTCATCATCATCATGTCAGTCGGCGGCGAAAACCGCTTCGGGACGATCTCCTTCATCTCCGATGACTCAGTGTGGCTGCGCGAGGCCCCGCTGGACGTGGAGGCATTGCCCGTCCGTGGCGCGTCACACTTCCGCGCTTCATCATACAGAGTCCTTCTCCGACAGCCCTCGGCTCCTTAGCGAGTGGTTGGCCATCCCGCTATTGTGGGACATCGCAAGCGCTCCGGGCGTTCGCGGCTGCAACACTTGATCAAGCACGCTGTCACCACTCAGGCGGCAATGGAAAAAGTGGCAGCCATCGAGTTAGATGAGCCCGCCCTCGACCACTCCGATGGATCACTTGGAAATTCCTCAGAGGAGTCTGAGTCCGAAAGCATCAAGTCGACTGCCGACACTCTCATGGCAGATAACTCTGAGCACTGCATACCCCTGGGGTACACGGAGCCCAAATATGACAGTGCGGGTACGTCCCACGCCAACACCAACTACGACTTCCCAGACCACGAGCCATATGTACCTCAGGCTCTCACCCGGGAGCAGCGGGAGGAGCTCCGTCGCAGAAACAACCAGCTCCCGAACGCTCCAATTACCGGGACGACTCTTGAGGCGCTAGCAATGGAGTCGACTCGCCTGGCTACTCTGGCCGAGCACGATCTCCTCGAGCAGCTTCAGAGAGAGCTAGACAAGCGCGAGCCTCGTCAACCCAGTTCCAGTCGGCATAAACATCGGCTCTATTCGAGTCACGTGGCCCTGGCGTAACGACGACTACGATTGTGCCCTGATGCCCCCACCACGAGATGTCGCGTACAGGCACCAACCCTATAACGACTGCTGGATGTACATCGGCAATTGCAGGCCGAGTCCTACTCTCCCATCAAGAGACACTCAAGACCCGCTATTCAACGCGAGATCCGTTCTCGGTCAGAACCTGGTTGATAGAGGTTGGGCCTTGCTAGAAGGCCAAGATCATGACGTGCCTAGTGATTCCGTACCATCGGGTCCTGAGTGTTTCAGCCGTTACATACGAGCAGCTGAGATACCCAACAACTTCAGGTTGGCCAAGGTAATTAGCAAGTTCACCGGTGAATCCAAGCCCGAAATTTGGCTAGAAGATTACCGACTGGTAGTCCAGATTAGCGTGGGAAACGATAATGTGGCCATGAAACATTTGCCGCTGATGCTAGAAATCTCTTCTCGGGCTTGCCTAACACAGCTCCAGCCGGGTAGCATTTTCTGCTGGGATGATCTGCAAAGGTGTTCGTCAAAACCTTTGAAGGCACATACAAGAGAGCGGGAGGTTTGACCAAGTTGCAGCACTGTGTGCAGAAGCAGAATGAAACTCTGCGAGAGTATATCCAGCAGTGGACTACTCTGCACAATACGGTGGAGAACATCACCGAGCACCAGGCAATCTGCGCCTTCAAGGCCGGAGTTAAATACCAGGAGCTGAACATGAAGTTCAGCCGAACTGAGACCCCGACTCTCGGTCACACTATGGAGATAGCCAACCGGTATGCCAATAGTGAAGAGGAGGACCGACTGAGGAGCGGCAAGAGCCAAGCCGACAAAGTGCATCAGTCAGAGAACAAAGACATAGTGCAACAAATACGACCGGGGTCACTCAGTGGTGCATATCCCCGGAGGAAGGGCAACAAATACTGCAAGAGATTCACTCGGGAACATGTGGGCATCATGCGTCTTCTCGGACCCTAGTCGCCAAAGCTTTCAGAGCCGGATTTTATTGGGCCCGAGCCAATGAGGCTGCTTGAGCCATAGTGGATCAATGCATTGGGTGCCAATTCTATGCAAACCAATCACACAAGCTGACATCTTCCCAGAAGACTATCCCCCTCACTTGGCCATTCGCCGTCTGGGGCCTTGACATGGTTGGCCCTCTTCGGACTGGGATGAGTGGCTTCACGCACCTGTTGGTAACAGTGAACAAGTTCACCAAGTGGATCGAAGCCAAACCCATAAAGAAGCTGGACTCGGCCACTGCGATTCAATTCATCAATGATACTATCTTCAATTTCGGAGTCCCACATAGAATCATCACCGACAATGGGTCTAACTTCCACTCAGACGAGTTCTGGGAGTTCTGTTACACCTAGGCACTCGGGTCGATTACGCTTCTGTGGTGCACCCGCAGTTGAATGGTCAAGCCGAGAGGGCAAATGGGCTCATAGTTCAGGGATTGAAACATCGCCTCATGCAGCCGGCGCCTGGGTGACCGAACTACCGTCTGTCCTTTGGGGCTTGCGAACGACCCCAAATTGATCCATGAACCGCACCCCCATTCTTTATGGTGTACGGGTCAGAAGCAATCTTGCCGAGTGATCTGCTCCACAACTCTCCCCGAGTGGATCTCTAATCGGAGGCTGAAGCGGAGGAAGCAAGGCAGGATGGCTTAGACCTTCTGGAGGAAGAACGTGAGCTAGCGCTTATAAGATCAACATTGTACCAACAAGACTTGCACCACTACCATGATAGACACGTCAGAGGACGTGGCTTCTAGGAAGGAGACTTGGTCCTCCGAGTGGATCAACAGAAACTTCACAAGCTAGCACCCCCTGGGAGGGACCATTCTCCATATCCAAGGTCTTGCACAATGGAGCATACAGAGTGTACAACGCCACCAAAGGAATAGAAGAGCTCAGAGCTTGGAATGCAGATTTGCTCCGCAAGTTGTATACCTAGAATAAATTTCTCCCTTGTAACAGTTAGTCCGAATGAATTTAGATGAATAAAAGTCTCGCTTTTTTATGTGTCGTCTAGTTTGACCTACGGTCGCGTTCCACTCAGGTGACTAATGCATTCGGCATCTAACTCATCTCTAGTGGGTGAAGAGGTGAGAAAGCTTAGCCGCGAACCAGCTTTCGCCTAAGTTAAAAAAACAACTTGCGTGGGGATTTGTTCCACACTCGAAGGCTTATTCGTGAACTATCTTTCGCCTAAGTTAAAAAACAATCCGAGTGAGGATCTGTTCCACACTTGGGGTCTTAGCCGCGAACCAGCTTTTGCCTAAGTTAAAACACAATCCGAATGAGGATCTGTTCCACACTCGAGGGCTTAGCCGTGAACTAGCTTTCGCCTAAGTTAAAAACAATCCAAGTGGGGATCCGTTCCACACTCGAGGGGCTTAGCCGTGAACCAGTTTTCGCCTAAGTTAAAAAACAATGCGATTGAGGATCTGTTCCGCACTCGGGGGCTTAGCCGCAAACTAGCTTTCGCCTAAGTTAAAAAAAACAATCTGACTGAGGATCTGTTCCACACTCGGGGGCTTAGCCATGAGCCAGCTTTCGCCTAAGATAAAAAATGAGACATGAAGCAAAAAGAAGTGCAAGAGGTTTAAAACCAAAAGATTTAATCCGTCTGA
Organism: Triticum aestivum; assembly: GCF_018294505.1. Taxonomy (NCBI): domain Eukaryota; kingdom Viridiplantae; phylum Streptophyta; class Magnoliopsida; order Poales; family Poaceae; genus Triticum; species Triticum aestivum. The sequence goes on from NC_057804.1 coordinate 653,866,230, forward strand.
ATGTCTCTGAGATAAAACAAGCTCAATGCTCGCCGAAGTATTTCATTAGCTCAACCACCCAGCATTCCGGGGCAAATTCAACCAAATTTTTTAAGCTTCAGGGGGAGGGCTAGCTGGATCAACGAAGGTCTCCAGGTTTATCTCGTTGGCGATATGAGTGGAAGCTTCAGCAAAGGTCTCCATGAAATCCTCAAACTTGAGGTTCTTCTTGTTCACCACTCGGAGGTTCTTCAACCTCATCCATGCTCTTGCAATGAACACGAATGAGTGATAGCGCCACATCAGCTCCACTTCGAGCGGCAGACATCTTCCAAGATTTTACCCAAGCAGGGATCTTGTTTAGCCTCGTCAACACCGACTCTAGGTCCTTCCGAGTCTCTTTGCCCGGCTGCAACTCCGCAACAATCCGAACTGCAACGCCTTTCATCCGAGTGATGTAGCCCAATGTGTTATCCAAGCGGTCTTCAAGCTGAAGGGTGGCGAGGGCGGCATTGTCGGCGATAAGTGACCTAGAATGGTCCAGATCCTTCTAGATCCTAGCCAGCTCCATATACTTGTTGTAACAATGCTCTGCATCAATAAGAACAATCTGTGAGCAGATGACTGAGGAAAACTTGGCAACGTACGGATTTCACTCGGTCAAAGAACTTACCAGCAAGCTTCTCACTAAACTCTTCACAGACATCCTCGATTTGTTTCTCCAGGGCCTCCTTCTTGTCAGTCAGTTGTGTGACCTTCTCCTCCAGCTCGGCCTTCTCTTGAGTGGAGGCGTTAATGATGGACTTGAGGTCCTTGATCTCATCCTCCAACTTGCCGACTGAAGCCAGCTTCTCGTCAGCAAGTTTGGTCTTGGTCCTGGCTTCCTTTTGGTCCCTTCCCAGGTCCTTGTCTTTGTTCTCTAGAGCCTGCTTCATAGTTTCTAAAGAAATAGAAGTCCGGCGCCTCATAACCAGTTGGGCGTTCTCACTACGAACATCTGTTGGGGTGAAACGATTTAGATCAAAGGAAAAAACAGTATGTAGCTACCAGTCGGAGGATACAGCTTACCTCTGAGGGTTTTCTTCTCCTGCTCCATTCGGGCGCTCTTGACTTCTCGGCCTCCAGTTTGAGTCGAAGAGATGCCACCTCCTTCTCCATCGTGGCATAGTGGGATCCCATCTCACAGGTCCTCTGCACAATACAAGAAACAGTCAGTCGGAAGACTCAAACGAGAAACCAATGTAGTAACCCTCAAACATCTGGGAAGACACCTGTCGGTGTCAAAACCGGCGGATCTCGGGTAGGGGGTCCCGAACTGTGCGTCTAGGCGGATGGTAACAGGAGACAAGGGACATGATGTTTTTACCCAGGTTCGGGCCCTCTCGATGGAGGTAAAACCCTACTCCTGCTTGATTAGTATTGATGATATGGGTAGTACAAGAGTTGATCTACCACGAGATCAGAGAGGCTAAACCCTAGAAGCTAGCCTATGGTATGATTGTTGTTCGTCCTACGGACTAAAACTCTCCGGTTTATATAGACACTGGAGAGGGCTAGGGTTACATAGAGTCGGTTACAATGGGAGGAGATCTTCATATCATATCGCCAAGCTTGCCTTCCACGCTAAGGAAAGTCCTATCCGGACACGGGACAAAGTCTTCAATTTTGTATCTTCATAGTCCGGGAGTCCGACCAAAGGTCATAGTCCGGCCATCCCGGCACCCCCTAATCCAGGACTCCCTCAGTAGCCCCTGAACCAGGCTTCAATGACGACGAGTCCGGCGCGCAAATTGTCTTCAGCATTGCAAGGCGGGTTCCTCCTCCGAATACTTCATAGAAGATGTTGAACACAAGGATAGTGTCGGGCTCCGCAAAACAAGTTCCACATACCACCATAGAGAGAGTAATATCTGAACAAATCTAATCTGCTGACGTATTCCGTAGCGTGACATCATGCCACGGCCAAGCCTTTATTCGAATCATTTTACTGTTCCACCTCAGCGCGTTTAGCGAGGCGGTTTCCTTGGCACATCTTGTCAAAGCAGAGATCTTGTCCCCTTATTCTGGGATTCTCATCAATACGGGTGTGGGTAACCCAACCACGCCATTAACCGCGGCACTTGGGAGATAAGCGAGTTTTATTAGGCTGGTGGGGGCTTATAGTTTCAGCCCATATAAGGGGATAAGGATCCACCCTTTTCATTTACGCCTTCTTCCTCCTTTGCTTATCCATCCCTGCGCACTCGAGCTCCAGCGCCCAAGTCCGCACTTCCCACCTCAACCATTCTCCAATCATGTCCGGAGCAGGAGGTCCATGGATGGCCTCCTCCATCACGGAGGGGCAAATCAAAAAGTTGAGGAAGGCCGGATACTTGTCTGACGACATCGCGCACTGCCTTCTAGATGAGGGGCAACTCATCCCCACCCCTGGGGTCGTATTCTAGATGAGAGGGTCGTATTTCTTCCCCATTTCCTCCGCGGACTGGGCTTTCCTCTTCACCTGTTCGTCCGGGGGCTCATGTTCTGCTACGGCCTGGACTTCCACGATCTGGCCCCGAACTTCATCCTCAACATCTCGGCGTTCATCGTCGTATGTGAGGCCTTCCTCCGTATCCAGCCCCACTTCGGCTTATGGCTGAAGACCTTCAATGTCAAGCCGAAGGTTGTGGGCGGGCGACAAGTGGAGTGCGGAGGCGCCATGGTGGGCAAGATAGCCAATGTTACATGGCTCGACGGCGCCTTCATGGAAACCATCAAAGGGTGGCAATCGGGGTGGTTCTACATCACCGAGCCGCATGACCCTGAATGGGCAGTGGCCCCCGAATTCCGATCTGGCATCCCCACACGGCTCACATCTTGGAAAGAGACGGGTCTGTCGTGGGGTAGTTCGGCAGAGGTGACCAGACTTCAAACCTGCGTCAAAGATCTGATAGACAGGAAGGTCCAACTCATCACCGTAGTCCAGGTCATGCTTTTCCGCCGGATCCTCCCGTGTCAACGACGGGCCTTTAATCTGTGGGAATTCGACCCGGCTCAGCACCAAACTTTGTCCAGGTTCTTCGATACAACGCACGATGATGCCTGGAAGGTGCTTTTCAAGAGCTCCGAGGTCCACCCTCCCATCACCGAGGATCGCGGATTCTGCGCGAAGCGCCAAGCCAGTGTGGTAAGCTTAATTTTCCCATTACGGGGTATTTGTTTTCCATAGTTTTGATTCTATGCGGGATCTAAACTCCCATCCCTTTAACAGGACTGGCAGAAGAAGGCCGGACGAACCAACTGTCTGGCTCCTTTGCCCGAAGACCCAGCGGATGCTCGTTTAACGAAGCTGCTGGTTCCGGCACCTCACGTGGTGCCAGAGAAGAATGCCAAGAAGAAGGCCACGGGGACTCGAAAGAGTTCCCGACACCTGGTGGTGTCGGATTCATCGCCTGACAACCCCGAAGCACCCTCCGCCTCTGAGGACGAGGAGGAGGAAGAAGAAGAAGCCTCTTCCCCTCCAGCGGGGGGAAGAAAGAAAAGGAAGGCCGCCCCAACTAGGGAGGCCGGAGGGTCCAAGAAGGGGAAGACCTTTCTACCAGACTACATCTCCGGTGCCGAGGATGTCGGGGAGGAATGGCCATCCAGGGTCAAGCCCCTGGCAAAATCGTAAGTATCCGGATACCCGAATAACTTATGGCACTCCTCTATTATACGGTACCTTCTGACGCCGAATTCAATCATGCAGTCCGCCCAAGGCTCAGCTCGAAGATTCGTCGAGCGGCTCCCTGGATTCGTCAGATGTGAATAGAGCTTCACTTTCGACGACCTCCTCCCTGCTCCCTGCGGACGACGCCGAGGTGGACTCCCAAAAGGGACTAAACCAGGAGGAGGTGGTCCTGGAGGCGCCGCAAGGCGACCTACCGGATTCCAGGCCCGAAGGGGGTAAAGCCCCAGAGGTGTCTAAGTCCGGCCCTGGGCCAGACACTGCTCCGGAACCTTCAGTGGTTCCGGAGTCCGGCAGGCGGCGCCTTCATAAGAAGGGCAATCCTACGACGCCGGCGACCTCCGTCCAACCGGAGGCATCGGACAATTTGCTGGAGGTTCTTAACAGCGCCTCCATCGACGAGGAACACCGCACTGTTATGAGTGCAGTGATTCAGAAGGTTCAGTCCGCCAAGAGCGGGCTAACTGAAGCATGTACCAGCCTTCTAACAGGCTTTGAGGTAAGTTTTAAGATATGTAAGAATATTACCGCATAGACAGTAGCCCCTGATGCTCAGTTTGGTGTTCGGAAAGAAAAGCCGAGCTGAGGATCTAAAAAGATATACGCAGGAGTCTAACATAAATATGTCAATATGGGAATGCAGGCTGCGCTGCTGACCTCTGCCGCACTGACTGCGGAGGTCAATGCATTGAAGGAGAGCCTCGAGCGGTCCGAGAACGAGCTCGGCCTTGCCAAGAAGCAGCTCGAGGACAAGGAAGGTAAGTAATACCTTATAGAAAGGATTTGGTTGCAAAAAATGACAGGAATAACGTGGGTATTGCAGGGGCCATGATCGAGGTGGCGACCCTAAAGGAAGCGGTGTCCAAGGCCGAAAATAGTGTGGCCTTGGAGCGCACCGAGCGAGAGAAGCAGGAGGCGCGGGTGGCGGAGGTGCGGCAAGAGCTCCAGGCTCTCGTGGAGAAACACGAGAGTTTGGAGCGTGACTCGAAGACTCGAGAGCCCGAGCTCGCCTTGGCTCTTGAGAGTGCAAAAACCGCTAAGGCCGAAGCCCAGAAGGCCCTCCAGGAGATCGAGGCGATAAAGAAGATAGCGGCGGGTAAGGCATTCTTTATGCAAAGCAAGCATATAAAAGTGAATTATCTGTTACTTACCTGAATTCGGAGCTCTCCAAGAGCGTTCGCCGATATGCCCCATAGTGTGTCTGATGCTGCCGCGTTCTACCGAACCGAGGAGGGGAGCTGACGGGAAAGGTGTTCTGGTCTCAATATGCTGAGGCCGGACATCCGGTGCCCCTGAGCGACCAGCTAAAGCAGCTGGTCGAGCTCCACAAGGTGGCCGAACAGGCCATGAAGGGCCTCATAGTTCAGTTGTGGCGTAGAGATGCCATGCCTGGGAGCTACTTCGGTCTGGTGCGGCGGCTGGTGGACGCCTGTCCATGGATTGAAGTCATCAAGCGCTCCGTCTGTATTGAACATGCCCGTCGGGCCCTTGCCCGTGCTAAAGTGCACTGGGGCAAGATGGACACCGAGAAGCTTGTGACGGACGCGCCACCGCCGGGCAAGGAGTATCGCAAGCCCGACATGTATTATGAGGGCATCCTGAAGGGTGCCCGACTTATAGCGGGTGAATGCTCCAAATATGTAATTTTTGAGTAGACTCGCATCTGTTATCCTGTACGCTGAAAACTTTGTTCATATGCGCTAAGCAACGCTTGTTAATTTAAAATATTACCTTCTGTGCGACCGTTTATCAAATCTGAGAGATGCAAGTCATCGGCTTCTACCCCCATGCCACGAGTGCTGGGGTGTTCGGGATAAACCTGAGCGCTCTTGTTCCCATTCTTGGGTCCATCTAGGGAGGCGCTCAACACAACGAACAAGGCCATCGGACTTATAATGCTTTATCACTCTCACTTAGCCATAGAATTCTAAAATTTTAAATTTCGGCGAAGCCCCTAGTATTCGGAAGACTGAGTTCGGGGCGCTATCCATGCCTAGGCCAGATAAATCCGGCTCCTCGCTCTAAGCGGCATAAGTCTTTAGGGACTTGAAAAACCTCGCGAACAGCGACCGGTCTCTCG